>NC_056749.1:634786260-635086260 GCF_019279795.1 Protopterus annectens
AAAACCCATGAGGTAAGAGCATTTATTTTTATTAATAAAGAGACGTTTTGTGACATTATAATTAAGACCATTTTTTTCAAAGGAAATTTTTCTTGGAGAATATGACCCATGGAATATTTATGTAATAAAAGCATTTAACATGTAAACAAAAAATAAAATGCAAGTACAGTTTCAAATGGAGGCAGAAACAGAGACTTTGAAAGGACATTTGAAAGCTTTATGTAAAGAAGTACTGGACATTGCAAAAGTTTTTGACAAAAAGGGCTTATGGACTGGTAGCTAGGATTGTAATATTGTGTTAAAAATAGAAAGAGAGAAAATTATACCAAGTGTGATAAATGGGAAGGGGAATAGGAGTGTTGTAAAATACTGGGGACAGCCCAATTAATGTTGTTTTGTGCGCAAGAAGGACATTTGATAAGTAATTGTATCCAAAGAAAATGTTATATTTGTGGGAAAATGTGACATGATGCAAAAATGTGAATTGAAATGTTATAAATGTAACAAAATTGGACATTTATGGGTGGATTGCAGAAATGACAGTAAGAAAGGAAAAAGAACAGAAAATGAACAAAGAGAAGAAATGAAAAAGAACAATTAGATGAGAAAAAACAGAGTACATAGAAGAATGTTTTGTAATAAGTGGTGAAGAAGACATAAACTAGAAGGTAGTGAAAGGGAAACAAGATTACTGTTGGCAAAAGCATGGGCGCTGGAACCATAGAGCGAGGGGGGTGGAGTGCCCCCTCACTTTTACAGCTGCAAGACCTTAACAACATGGAGTTTTAGGACCAACGGAAGACTCATGCGTGCACTGCATGCTAATGTAATTTAAACACAAAAGTGCATGGAGATCTAATCACATCATTGCTGCTGCTGCCAGAGTCACAGTCAGTTTCATTATTTAGCTGCTGTTGGAAGCTGTTTCATTGTTTGGGAAGCTCCATTATTATTTAGTTAGCTGCTGGAAGCTATAATTTAGTTGTCTGCTCTGTTTCATTAATTAGCTGTGTGTCATTATTTAGCTGCTGTTGGAAGCTCTGCTTCATTATTTGGGAAGCTCAGTTATTATTTATTTGTCCAGGTCCCCTTCAATAATCTCATCACACCGAATGACATTTGACGACCTTTATTAAACTTCCATAACATAGCTTTGGTCACCAAAATATTAATTACAATTGTACATAATAATAGTTGATTCTAAACCCAGCATAAACATCCTTGTAATGTTAATCAGGACAGCATATCTACTCATCCTTCCAGTAAGCAGTGTCCACACCTTTGCTTGCTTATTTTACTTATGAAGCAGTGTCCCAGACTCACTTCATATCCCATTTATTGAATTGGCCATCCAACCAAATAATTCAGGATGGCATGACCTCACTCATATGACACAGCATTCCATCTCACTTCATATATTCATTGAATTACCTTCCACCAAATAAGCAGCATCCTTACCTCTGCTTGCTTATCTATCCAGCAAGTTTCCTCCAGATGCTCATTTTTCTTTCCCCCAATTCCTTGAAAAGAACATCCAGACACCAGAGGGTGACAGAAGAGGGCAAGCCTGTCCCTCTTCTCCACCAACCAGCCTGACCAGGCTGTTCCCCCTCCCCTCTACCCAGACTATTTCACCAACTACCTGCCATAAAGGGAAGGATTAAGCCAAACATCAGTTGGTGTACCCATCACCTGTAAATTACAATAAATCACCCCTCATCAACCCCATGTCTTAACATACCAGCACTGAAACATACCTTAATGAAATTAAGGTGTGCCTTAATGAAACTAAAGTGAGTAGGATTACCCTTGACCTCACTGTACCACCAAAACATCCACTCCGAGAAACCACTAACCTTGGTTCACTTCTAACTGTGCTCTGTGACCCCATTATACCTCTCTAGTGACTAGAACATCTTCTGCAACCAATACGGTCAGAACAGTAAAATTCATCCTGTCAAATCAATCACTCTCCAAGCTCCTTCCTTCAGACCCCGACTGCTTCCACCTCCCAAATCAACAAACACCTCCGGCAGCATGCATCACCTGCTCAACCCACAGCCACTAGGGAATCCAGGCTCATTTATCATCTCCACCTCCAATTCTGTGTCTCCAACATCTTCAGATATGCAACTATGACTCTGCGCACAGCATTTACTACCTCATTGCCCATCACTCCAGCCACTGGCACAATGTCCACTGTGAGCACCTTCATCATGGATCCGTAAAAGAAAAGAAACTGTAAATTAACTGCAATAAAACAACATCTTAACCTGCATGCTATCAAGGGGACCTACCTCCATATCCCCTAAATCAACATTCTTCAATGTAATTATGACTTAGGAATCTTACTTACCTGAAGCTGGCTAGTTCATCAAAAGCTTTGAGCCACTAACCTAGTAACTACCCCCACTCCTGAAATTAGTGCCGCTCCTCCCACCAGTAAAACCCAAAACTACCCCTAAGCAAATATCAAACCATGCTGTAACTTGCCCATAGCATACCCCATTCTCTCTTGGCCTTACACTACCCAGCTGCACCGACCTTGAAATGCCTGAATGAGTACAAAACCAACACTTGTTAACATACCATCTACCAAACCTCAACCCAGCCTCCCCAGCAGCATACCTTACTTCCAAATATAAGTGCATAATAACCATAAATAAAACAAACAACCCAGATTCCCAAATCAGTTACCTCACAACTCTGCTTCTCATAGGCAACTGACCATTGTTCACTCTGTACCTTGTCCCTTGTATCCTTGGTGTGCACAACTCTGGCATCCGAAACATCTACAGCAAGCACCCTCATCAATCTTTCAAACCTTCTTCATTCTGGCCAGTCAACCACCAGCCACTGTATGCCTCCTCCTAAAAAAGAAAAAGAGACAGTAAATTCACAACATTCCTGTAACCAACACATCTCAATGACTGTCTTAAGCAGAGTCAAGAAGCTATCCTGTTGACCAACTGTCCAGCCTTTACACCTGCCCATGCCAAAATCCCCAAGAAAATGACCTCTAGGAAGCTTCATCTTTAACTACTTGTTCTACAAATATCCCTAATGCAACCCACACTCAGCAGTGGTAGATAACATGCCTGCAATATTAGAAAGATACACCCCTAACATACCCATTCCTCTCAGGTGCAATGCACCCATGGAACACTCTCCCGTTAGACCACACCAATTATGTCTAAACTGAATCCTTCTACCACAAAAGCCTGTTCTCTCACTACAATAATCACCTGATACTTATCCTGACCCCCTGTTAAAGCTGTAATACACCCTGAGAAGGAGACCACCTCCTACCCGATTGAGCCACCGTGTAACTAAACAATTACCCCTGCCAAGTCTCGAACCCAAGACCTTCTGAACTACAACATAGTGAATTCACCCAGTAGGTCACTCCCAATTAGTTCTGCTTGGATCATCCATACCCTCAATCTGGTATACCCTTACTGCAGGCTTATTATCCCCCCCCCTCAAATCCAAACAAAAGGCAAGCCTGACCAGTCTACAAAAGTTATGGACAATAACATGCTCCATCCCTTACATAGTTCACCCATTCAGCCCCTTCATCCACCCAAGCTGTGTTACCCCCCCGAAATGAAGGATGAGAATCAAACCCTTTACTCTGCATCTATGTGCCAACACAAAATCCCTATGTCCACCACTTGCCTCCTGCCATAAACCCACATGGACGTACCATCTACAGAGACAAGTGTAAATCATCTGCAATACATAACACCTTTAACAACAACCTACCCACCCTCAGACTATCGGAAATAAATCCACCGGCCAGTGACCCCCATCAAGACCCTGATAAAGAACTAAGCCTGCCCAAAACCTTTAATTACCCCTGTTAAATGCCCAATGCATACACTCTTAGCTGACAGTCTTCATGGGGACTCCTAACCTGTAAAACCCACACACTCCCCTACCAAGTCATAGCAAACTTATCCGGTGAACCAAGAACTCCACAGGACCCTAGTCCACACACAAACTTGACCTTTGGTGTAAATTCAGACAGTTGAAAGGTACAAATGCCTACTGTAATAGCAGCAAGATCACTGCTCTTTCAGCCATAGTACATCACATCCAAACCCCTCAACCCCTTGAGCAAAATCCCAAGCCATAAATACCAATAGAAACATTGTAATTATTGGTCTTACAAAGTCAGAGTAATAAAAATTACAAATTTAACATTACATTTCTGAAGGGTATTCTGATGCTGAAATGCATGTCCTTTTCTGACAGGTATGAGTGAACTATGCATAGTGCAGTGTAAATTACTGTAAATGAGCATAAATTATTCATGCCGCACCAATACCATTTGCCAAGATAATCAAACGCACCATGTGCCTGTGCAGTGAGCGGCCGATATCTACAGGCCGCCGACAGTTCATAAACACCCGCAAGAAATCTGGCCAAAACTATCAATAAAGGAGGGACAAAGGCTCAAAACTAGGGACACTTATAAATATTACACTCACAAACTCAAAAAACAAATTATCTGAAAGGCATGAAGTCCAAAACTCCATTGCCTCTCACTATCCTCCGCCTTCACCCCTCAATCTGCAAGAAAGCAAAACTTTACTAGAACAGGTGCAGATATGCAGTACAATCTGAACATTCTGCAAAATTTGTACAGCTGAGAGGTATGCTCGAACAGTTTTAAGCACCACAATGACTGCGCATAAAGAAACCATGCCCCCAGTGCCTCGAAACCTAGCAAGAGATCAGAAAACAATGCCACCACAAACATGCTGAGTGGAAAGAAAACCCCTCAAAATATATTTGCATCATTTGTTACCAATTCCCACAAACGTTTTGAGTAAAAAGCCATTTAAAGCATGCATTTCTGGCCAATCTGACATAACTGTGAAAATGATAAACAACCAAACAAAACAAAATAAAAACTGTTTTCACCACACTGTACAGCCAAACAGAAATGAGTATACATCATCATTAATAGCAACACTCTTTCAAAATCCTCTGTCCTCCTGTTATTCATTAACAGCTTGTAATCTTCAAGCACTGGACAACAAAACACAAACCGTGTCTATTGGGGGGAGGGGAGAGCCAGAATGGGTAGCCGAGTACCCATTCACCTCAGACAACCAGATCCAGTGATATACAAACATACATATCCATATAGATCCAGATATACAAGCATGCACTGCATACAAAGAGACAGAGTGATTGCTTCAATTGTAATGTACGCATCAGATTACTTAAATGATACTGTACTGCACTACATCAACCACAATGTTCAGTGTCAAGGTTCTTGTTTACCTCTGTTTTTTTTTCTTTTAAATACATATATCATGTCAAGGTAGGGAGACCAAAACAGCAGTGTCGGGCATTCCAAACCGCAGAGAGGCATGCCTCCAAACCCATACCTCTCCCAGTCCGGGAAAAGCCACCAACAAAATGCAAGTACTGGTCCCACAGACTGCCCCACCAGAAAACCCCCATACTATGGATACAAAGGACATTCCCAGAGAGGTTTCCCCTGGCCACAAATGACTCCAGTACACCTGTCCAAACCAGACCACCATTCCAATGAGATTGCAACCCGAGGGGGAGAAAAAAAAAAGCCCTGACAGAGCCGCAAACACCCTGACTGCTGACTCACTGCATCAACACCTAGCAACCTGGGAGCCACATTGCAAAGAAACAGACCACAGCGGGACCTGGCCCAGACCCCAGTGCATGGAATGGACCAAAAAACAAGCACTGCTGAGAAACTGGAACCCCAGCCAGTGACAACAACCCAAAGCTGCCGCCCCATCCGACCGTACCCCAGGAAACATGACACAGCAGACAGGGAACTACTACCTACATTATCCACCACTCCCACCACCTAGAACTGCCAAAATCACAGGACTTCTGGTGGCAGGCACATACCCAACAATCTGAAGACAAAAACTCAAATGACACACTTTCCAGAAATCTCAATGCCAATGACCAGCCTGCACAGCAAACCACCAAATCCATGAGGAACAGGCTGAGAGAGAGAAAAAAAAAGAAAAACTTGGACATTCCGCAAAAGTCAGTCCAGCTCTCTCCTAGTTCAACCCCACCCATCCCCACAATGGCCAAGCCACAGCACACATGCGCAGTGACAACCCGCAAGCTGGAAGCCTGTGAAACACTGGAGATTGACACTCATGATGCTGGAAGGCGTAATAAGAAGCACAAGACCATACCTGATCACCCTCCAGTGTCCCTCTACTCACTTCACTAACCAGCGCCATTTAGCATAACTATATGTTAAGGAACCAATGGCTGTATATCTCTATATCTAAAACCCGTGTAACTGCACCGGACCTCCACCAAAGACTACCCTAGGGTGGAAGCACCTTACCAACAAGCCATGCACTTAATGTGATAAACAGCCTGCTGATAACCAACAATACAACATCAGCCATCAAACATACACCTTGATAAAAATCTTTAACTGAAGCGGAGCTCTTACCATACTGCCTGAACACCCAAGCAGCTAGTGTGCCAAATCTTTAACCACAACATCCAAGCATTACCTACCTCTGCCACACCACAAAGCCTACCTGGCCTCAACAGTGTCTACAGGTCATCTTGAATGTAAACCTGTATTGTAATAAGTAGCAAGTTCTTGCCAAAATGTGATTACTTGCCCAGCTACACTTGTCTAAACCCCTGAAGTTCCTCCCCACCCTTACCTCATTTCCTCTCAGTAATTCCTCCCACCATTTAACCCGTTCATCTCCCCAACCCACCTAACTCCCACTAATACCAATCTAACCCCTCTTGAAGATGTCCCTGGACAACTTAGGTTGTTGCCAAACCTCATTTATCTGCTGGAAGCTTTGTTATTATTTAGCAGTTAGCTGCTGGAAGCTATTTTTTAGTTGTGTGCTCCGTTTCGGTGTAAGCTAAGTCACATAAACACCATACACAAATATGCATGTAGACATATGATTGTGCAGCTAGACCATCCTCCCATTCTACCATATTTTGTTGTACTCAACAACTTATTTTCTAAAGTAAATACAGATTTTTGGTACCAATCTATACAGGGCCCTAATGCTGAAATGTGCATACAATCATTTACTGTTTGGATAGCTTGAAACAGGGAAGACAAAAGAAAAAAGAAACAGACTGAATTTTTGGCAAGGGGTTTACACCTGACTGCCATTTCCAAACAGATCAGATGGCTGAATTGTTAACAAAACAATAAATGTGATGCTGCATTAAGTTACTGATCAACAGAGAAAAATCCAAAGCTACGTTATTAGCTGTTTGCAGCTCCATTATTAGCAGTGTGTGCATGTTTACCCAGCTTCAAACCCTGAACCTTGGGTACAGGTGCCTGCATTCTCTACTCACACCACTACATTTGTGATTCAGGGAGTTGAGTCCATAGCTCTCAACTATCTAGAGTTCACAGAATATTTGGCTCATACTTTTGGTCTTTTCCCCTTAAAATTTGTGGTTTTGTGGCAAATCAGTGAGAACAGAATTCACTAAATAATGATAGCCCTTTAAGTTTCTGTCTTCCTATCCTTTTTTTAAACACAAGGTAACACAAAACACTATTTCAGCAACTTTCTAAGATTATACAAGCAATATTTAAAATGTGTCCCTGGTTTGGGGCATTTGCCTCACCTCCCATTAAATTTTGGCTTTTTCCACATTTCTTCTCCTGTGAAATTGAGAGATTTAGTTGTGTCAACTGGATGGTGCAGTGGTAGTGTTGTTGCCTCACAGCAAGAGGTTCTCTGGTTTGATTCTTGACGGGGGGTGCCTTCTGTGTGGAGTCTGTATGTCTTCCCTGTCTTTGTGTGGGTTTCCTTCCATGTTACAAAGGCATGCATGTTGAACATTTCTCCCTGGGCCGCTGAAAATTCTTTGTTTCAAGTCGGACTTTCCCAGTAAACAAATGTTAAATACATAAAAAATTTTACAAGGAGCTGAGAGCTTCAGGGGAAGAAATTTTAGTGCTGCTTATTCCACATCTGTTTGCATTATTAGTAGCCTTACTTTTGATGCAGAAGGCTGTGGGTTCTACTCCCACAGTATGCAGATGGATTGCTTATACTGTACTGTGTTGTATTTTAAAGGGAGTGGATGCTGCAGTTGTGTGATTTTACTAGCTTATTTTTTAATGTAACATAGGCAATTTATTCTTCAAGGGAAACAGACACTTTAGTTGTAGATGAAACTATTAAATATAAAGTTCTTTCCTAGCAGCAACCTCTTTATTAGTTAGAGATCTCTTTAATGTGGAATTATTTAGATGACTGACTTCTGCAGAGATTTTGGATATTTACTGATATTGGTGGATTGTAATGAGAGAAGTATGAGTTGTCTTTTATGGTTGAAATTTTCTGAAATGGGTAGTTTTGTCATTATTGGTTCATACATTTTGTTTCATTGCTTACTAGAAGACAATTCAAAACTACAAATGTAAAACACATTCTAGCAACTGGTGCAGTATTATACAAGGAATATAATTTAATACAATAAGGAAAGTGAATCAAAGAATGCATGCATGACCCTAAAAATGTGTTTGAAAATAGCCCAGAGGAAAGTGTGAAAGGCTCAAAATCATGGGCAAATTTTAAGCTTTACTCTTGTTACCAAAGCAATGGATGAAGGTAAAACAATTTACACCACATTACCTTGACCTTTTGACACAATTCCCTACTCAGGTAGAGTACAAAAGATGAATAATGTAGGAGCAAACACTTGCATCACTAGCTAGATTGCCAACTCACTCACAGGAAGCAGGAGATCAAAATAGGGGAAGAGACCAGTCACCAATGGAGTCCCCCAGGGTTCGGTGCTGAGACTTTTTCTGTTTGGCATATACATCTCAAAAGTAAAAGGAAATACCAAAGGGCTTTGGCCGGCTAAGTTTGAGATGACTACAAGCTAGGAGCAGTTATTGAATCCCCAAATGACTTAACCATCATGCAGGAAGGTTTTCCCCAAATAATAACTGGTCTCACAAAATCATGACAGTGCCCTCCGAGAACTGATCCAGTTGTTTGGCATTTGGGAACTTGTGTGTACAGTGACCTAACATTTGACCAACATGTGCCCACAGTTGATTTAGAGATGTTGTCCCCCTTTACAAAGCTCTAATTAGGTCAGTCATTTTGTATAATGCCCACTTTGGCATGTATCTGTCCAGCCCCATGCAACAATTAGAATACCTTCATAGATACCTTACTATAAGGATACAAGTCATAAACATTAGGTCTTGCATGGATCACCTCAAAGATTTATCACTATACTCAGTATTCTACAGATTGCTTAGAGGTGACATGTCTGGCATACAAGGCATCCTCCTACCTAATACAAATAGACCTACTGAACATCAGCAAGTCAAATGGCATCAGAAACATTCAGTCCAGGTATCTAAACTGAATGTTGTGGAGAGATGGATATATATCACAGAGACTACCACTGTTCCAGGACAGACTATCTATAAAAATAAAACAATGCTCATCTGTTCATATTCAAATGCAACTTGGATCTAAGGATGGGTAATAGAAAATGTACTCCAGGATTGCCCCTCATGCCACTAATGGATAGAGGCAGTTCCTAAATGTTGCATTCCTTATGTGGCCCCCCTCAAATTATCTATGGTATGATCACAGTTATTCTCACTAGGGCTAATATACAATTATCAGCCATGGGATATGTAAGACCAATTAGAAAATGTTAATTCAAGCACCAAAAGACTATTGGCTAAGCGTAAAATGTCCTCCAAGTGAACCTATGTTGTGGCAGTAAATAGTTATAAAAAATTGCCCTTTTTAGATCACTAAGTGCCCCTCACATCCTCCACCCCCCCCCCCAGTCTTCAACAGCTTCCAGTGTCACTGGGTAAAAGACAGAAAAAGAAAATATAAAGGGATAAGTACAAAAGAAAAAAGAATGGAAATGGATGATAAAGTATATATGCAGCTAAAGATTAGGGCTTGTAATGGCTAAGGTGTTTGACTCACAGACGCAAGGAGCAGTGTTTGTCACCTTTAGGAAGGAAATTTGTTAGGCTTAAAATTGCCTATTAAGAAAAGTAGCATAGTAATTATCTATAAACTTCTGAAATCATGAATTTAAGGAAAAGGGAAAATGAAAATTTCAGAGTGTTTTCTATAAATGCGAATAGTATTAAGAATATAAGAAGAAGAATGGGAATTTTGGAGTGGTGTAACACATGTGATGTAGATGTAATTATATTAGAAGAGACAAGATTTTTAACAAATGAATAAATATTACAAACAGATAAACTATGGGGAGGAAAGATGATCTGAAATTTGGGAAATGAGAGATGTTCTGGAATAGCCATATTCTGTAGAAGTACAGTAAAGATATTAGATATAACTTTAGCAAAAATGGGAAGATTAATCATTGTCGATTTAAAATGGAAAGAACAAGTATATAGACATTGTATGATTATACTAAATGTAAAGAAAGAAAAAGTTTATTTCATCAGGTTTTAGACTATGTATTCATAAATATGGATATAACAACAGGAGACTTTGTGATTTTAAAAGGCAAGTGTAAAAAGAAAGGAAATGATATAAGAAAAATGTTAGAAGTTATAAGATGTAGAAAGTTAAAACTTTGGGACAAAAATTCATGGACATACAAAGGGGCATGCATAGATCTGAAGCAGATTATTTTATAGTGTCAGAAGGTTTAGTTATAGGAAAAGGGAAGATAGTTGAAACAGGGTTTTCTGATCATCTTGCAATATGGCTAGAGATAAAGGAAAACAAGGACTATATAAAAATAGGCAAATGAATAAAAAGGATAAATGAGAAAGCATGAAATGAAGAAGGAAATAGATTAGTAATACAGTTATGGAAAGATCATATTACTATAAAAACATTTTATAAAAATTGGTCTAAATGGTGGATGATATTGAAGGAAAAATATAAAAATAATGCTTTTTACAGTGGCATTATGATGTGAGAAAAGTATAAAAGAAAAATATAAAAGAACGTATGATGCAGTGGAAGATTTAGAACATAATGATAGAAAGTACTTTGACAAAGAAAAATAATTTTGCTGAAAAAAATCAAGAAAAAAATATTAGAATTGTTATAGAAGCATATTTTACAAGGAAAAAGAGAAGTTTTGGGTTACTTAACCCGATTAATAAAGGAAATTGTAGTGTAATGAGAAAAATGAAACAAGGTAAAAGGAGAAATAGAAAGAACTTGGGAAAAGATTATGAATAGTGCAGTACAATATGTACAAAAAATATTTAGAGAGAAAAGAAGGCAGTACAAAACAGAAAATAAAAAGTTAACAGAAAAGGAGAATAAAGAGTTGGAAAGGGGATTTCTTTAATGAGCTAGATAAAGTATTAGGACAAGTAAATATAGATTTGGTTACAGGCCCAGATGGAATAGGGTATGAAATGTATAAAAAATTAAAGGATTGACAAAATATATTTATATTTAAAGATTTTGAATGAATGGTTAAATTGAGATATGTTGTAGTAGAATACTTAAATTCATGTAGAAGAAGGAAGATAGAAGACAATTAAAAAACTGGAGACCAATAGTATTGAATAATTATTAGAAGATCTTCATGAAAATAATACAAAAGAGATTTGAAACTAAAATTGAAAATATTGTGGAAGACAGTGTATTCAGTATAAAGGAGAAGGGTTGTCAAGAATTATTAATGATAGAGAAATTGTGGATGATATTGTGAACAGAAAGAAGCAAACTTGTGATAGGGCACCTTAATAAGGCATTTCACACAACTGACATGAAATCTTATGAGTAATAATGAAAGAATATAATATAAGTGAGAAGGTAGGAAATTATGTATGTCAGGATATAGTAATAATAAAGTAAATTACTTGTAAATAGCTGGTTAGGCCAAGAGGTGCATATGAAGAGTGGTTTAAGATAGAGATGTCCAAAGAGTTCTGTAGTCATTGTATTAGTTATGAATGTGACAGTATGTGTGATGAAGTACAAAATGAAGGAGGAGGGGTATATAACACCAGAAAGGTTAAGAATTCCAGTTATGTTAACATATGCAGATGACATTGTAATATAATTGCAAAAAACAAAATTTGGAAAAAGGAAATAATGTCCTCCAATGTGTTTATAAAGATGATAGGATTGGCTTTAAATAAAGAGAAAAGTGCAAGTTTACGTGATGTAGTAAAGATCGGGGGAATATATTTTACAATGAATTAAATTTCTGTGTTAGGTATAAAATTTTGAATAAAGATGTAAATTAAATTCAATGGAAAAAAAAACAACAGAAGAAATAAAACAAACGTGTCATTCCTAGAGAACATAAAAATTTGGGAAAAAGGTTTATTTGTTAAATTCAGTACTGATGGGAAAATAGCATGTTTAGCAAGTGTTTTTATGTTACCAACAGTATTTGAAAAATAAATATTGCAGATATGTTTTTTTTTCATTCACATGGGGTTCTAGATTAAACCCAGTAAAAATGGGAGTTTTGTATTTAAATAAAGGAGGAGGGTTAGGATTAATTATTCCAGTGGTATACACTGCTTCCTTAAATTTATACATGTGGATAAATGAAAAGGATGACAGATTAATAGTAAAACTGTATAAATATATTAATATATTAATAGTAAAACTGTATAAATATGATAAATGTTGTGGTACGGTAAAAAAAAATGTTACCAAAAATATTGTCGAAAATTAAAACTGATGCTATAGAAAAAGATAGAAAGTATGGTATAAGAATGTAATGATAAACATTGATATGTAAAACCAAGGGAAAATCTAACATGCACAAAAATTAAAGCTATAAAAAAATAAGAAGCAAATGGCGTAATCAGAAAGTAGAATGTCAAGATTTTTTGGGAAGACTAGTAATAGATAAATTTCCAGTAAAAGGAAATATGCTATATAAATAGAAAAGTGATAGAATATACATAAATAAAAGATCCCTGGCCTTTTCAATAGGTGCCATGGGATCCTTTATATTCGCCTGAGCAACTACCAAGTCATGAAGCTGGCACCTCAGTTTAATGCCTCATCTAAAACTGCACAATCAGGAGTGCAGTACCCCCTTATGCTGCAGTGTTAGTAATTGAGCTACCTGGTGTGGGAATAGACCCCACAGCCCTCTACACCAAAGGCGAGTGTGCTACCTGCTGCACCACTGACACTGCAACACACATACACATGCATGTGTGCATGCACACACTCACGGGTACACACACACACACACACAGATATTTTCTTTTATGTCTTTGTGATCTGTCACGTGTACATTGGTACATCAGTAGTAATGAAGCCTTGTACATGTAAAGATGTGGGCATGAAATTTTAATGTGTTTGTGTATTGTTTCTCATCTGCACAGGCTGGTCTCACAACTGCTGAACACGTTCACTAATTTACTTAATGTAGCACAATAAGTAGCTTTCTCAGCTTTAATGTTGGATTGTAAATGGTGCAAGGGATCAAGTCCTGGTGATAACCTTAGAAGTTTCTAAACAAATGTCATATGTGCTTGTGGGGGGGACATTTTGCTATTTGAAGAATAAATATAGAGGGGTTATGACCAGGTCTCTGATTGTAACTACATTATTATGTTCCAAACATGGATGCCAAGAAATTCACTTCTCAAGCTAATCTTGGCATTCATGTCAGGAACACATAATAATGGGTTGTGATTGGTGAGGTCCTGATCATAACTCCTTGTAGCACATGGAGTGTTATCTACTTCAAGTACTATCAGTTACAAAAGAAAAAAAAAACATGATGTGTTTTAACAGCTTTGAAAGTCAGTAAAGCACTTAGGTAATGCTGTCACATAAACAGCAAGTAAGGAAAAAGTCAGGAACAGTTTTTATGTACTGCCTTCATTTAAATATGGTACTTATAAACTAATGTCTGTAACTTCAGTGGCTGAAAGAATTGCTACGGCTGTACTATACTGGAATTCTGCACATGCTGTAGTTAGGTTAATGTTTTATTAACAATATCCAAATGTTGTCTTTAATAACAGTGCTGATAAACAATAGCAGTCTCTAGAAATTCTGGAATGCTGGATAGCAATAGCAATGCTGATAAATATATCCAAAGTTTCTGTATTTATAACGACCTTTGAACTTTGCTTCTTTTGATTTTCATTAGTAGCTATCTCTGATACAGCATTTAAGGAATGTTTAGGAATGTTTAAATGATAGCCTTGAAAATATAGCAATGTTAATTGTTCTTTTTCGAAGTAATAACTTTGCCTCAGTGTTCAAGTGTGACAGATCTGACCCCTTTGATTAATAGGTGTTACTTGGGCTGAGATGATTTGTGTTTCATTCACAGTTTTAATATTCTAGCTAGAATTAGAGTTTTTGATGTTAATCTTCCCTCCCCACTCACTGACTTGGTTCAACAAAACACTGTACACAATGCAAAAAATACTGTAGCAAAACACCAGAAGAAACATGCAGTTACAGAAAATGACACGTTGAAAAAAAATGCAAAATCAAATCCTTAGAAAAGAACAAATAAAATGTTTTTTTTTCTTTGTGACACTCACAGTCTGATTAATGGGAAAGACAACTAAATTGCAATAATAATATAAAGTATAACTTGTGTTTTCTTGCTTATTTGCAACTGAAAACTAAGTTTGAAAGCTTTGCTTTTGTTCGGACTCCAGGCCAGAATATTTATCTGAGGTTATTCTGGCAATTTGTGACTGATAAAGTACTTTTAAATGTCATTGTTTGAGCCATTGTTCTCTTAATGGCTCTCTAGTTCGAAAAATGATGGAACCTAATTACTCTGCCACTCTTAGTAGCCTTCATGGCATAACAGATGATGAGACAAATGCAATAAGGGAATACAAACAGAAATATGTTAAAAATAAAACAGAATAATAATTATATTATGCTTTTTCTGTATGTAGCATATTTAGTGTTGGATTACAGGGCAGAAAAAGAACTTTTTAGGAAGAAAAATATGATATTTGGGTGGAGTTCTTCAATATACTTTGGTAGTCTATTCCATGCATCAGCTATTTTTTCAGAAAAACAATTAATGCTACTCTGAGCTATTCTCTCAGAAAAACAATTAATGCTACTCAGAGAAACAATTAATACATCTTGAATTCCTACATAATCATTTACATATAGGATGTCTGATGATTCTCTCTACTACTCTTTGATAAACCCAAACATTCCCCGAGGTAGTTGTCTCTAAATGCCCTATACCTGATTTAAGCTCTCCTCTTAAATATTTGTATGAGACACTGCACACGTTCACATCATATTAACATAAATGTTCATGTCCAAGGATCCTAGTGGTGTATTTCCTCTATACTGGTTCCAATTTACTCATATTTGTTTTCTTATAAAGTTTCCATATTGTTATTCCATACTCTAGTTTGGGTCTAATGTAACTTACAAACAATGATTTCCTAGACATTATCATTTTTTTTCTAAAGCCTGTTGTTTTATAACTATTATTAACCAATTGGCTGATCTGATAAGAAAAAAAAAAACCTGAAAGCTGGATCTGCCCATATACCCAGGTCCTTAATTGACTCCACAGTTTAAATCGTCGTGTACTGTATTGAACATTCAACATTTAATCTATGTCTCTCAACTCTCATATTCTGTTTTTGATGTCTTTGTCAGCATTTAATTATCTTGTTCCCAAATGGTCAATTTAGTAAAGTTCTTTTGCAGACATGCCTTGTCTGTAACAGATATAATCAGTTTAGCCATTTTCAAGTCATCTGCATACAGATTGTAGAACACCTCAGGTGAAAAAGATAGATTTGAACGATAGTCTGAACAAGTATGGGCCTAGGATAGAGCCCTGTGGAACACCCTAACGTAACCTATAATTTCACTTGTCTGGTTGCTGTATGATATTTCCTGTGTCCTATTTGTAAGCCATGCAGCTATCCATCTTAGCAAGATTACATTGATACCTAGTTGTTCTAATTTTTTGATCAGTGTTTTGTGTAATACCCTATCAAAGGCTTGGTTATTCTTGCTGGTGACACACCTCATATTGATGTAACCAGATGAGGATGTAGCAGTTACACCACTATTCATGTAAGACTGCTCCTTTGAAGTGGAGGGTGGTTGATTGCTACACATTAGGCTTAGCTTTTTATGTACATCATAGCCCTGTAGCTACCATGACTTCATTGTATCTGTGTGCCATTAGACCAAAAGTGAGTCATTTCTGTATGCAAGCTGTTAAAGTCACATTACAATCTTCATTTGTTGCAAAAAGCAATGGCATCCTTGCCAAGACAACTGTAAGGGTATATGAAATTAGTTGTATTAATTGGATTTTACTGTAGATCAGCAAGACACTTCAAGATGTGTACATGCTAATAGATGATGTGTGCATGTTGAATTGATATGTATAATTTCCATAGCCTAACCATAGCATTCCTATTCAGACATGCTTTGACATGAACATAGTAGTGCTGGTGCTGTTTGTCACAGGCCTATTGTGAATGATAGCTCACAGGGGTATGCATCATTGCTCCACATGTGTTTGATATTCACATTAGTTGTTATACATTGAGGTGAGGCAGATTTGTAGCTGCCTTTCGTCCCATGATTTGGTATAGCATGCCATATCAGGGTGGTACTGCAATAGTTCATTGTCATATCTTTATGCACATAACTGTGTATTACATTCAAATCACAGAGTAGTGGGGATTTTTCCTGCATATGTGGCATCTTTGAACTCATACTCTCAATGTCTAGTGACTCTGTAAGTACTGGTTATGTTCTGCAACATTCATTGCAGGAACTACCCAGCTCTTTTTTGAATGTGACTGCCTACATCCATGATGACTTAAAAGAGTGTATCTCTTCCCTACAGAGGGCTATATGGCGTAATGCTACATGTATATCAGTGCATATGTGTCTTGTATACAGATATTGGCATATTATTTGTGCAAATAGGATATATAGTGAATATCTTTATTGCCTATATAGCTGATCTTCATTATCATACTGAGTAGCCACTATTGTTCATCATAATTATTGTATGACATTCCTAACATTTTGTTTGGGGAGGCAGCACTTCATATTACATTTAGAATGTTACTGTAATCTCTTGGAATTCACACATGTCTTTCGTGACAGGTACTGTTGCATAACATGTGTAACCTGAGTGTAATTCATGTTAGCTGCCATTACAGTGATTTGCTGAGTATGGATCTTGTTCTTATGCAAGATATATATGCATCATTTCCAGATCTGTGTATGAACTGCATAGTATCTATGATGTGCATGTACCATAGAGAACACTGAGTGTAGTGTTGCATTCCACTGTTGTACTTCATATTGTTATAGTAATTTCATATCAGTTATGCCAGTTTGTCCAACACTTGAATTCATGGCATCTTACAAAGGCCAGACTATCTGACAGCCTAACCATAGATGGCAGATGACAGAGAGGATGTGCCTGACCTCTGCCGGAAGACTCATGATCTGAGGAAGAGGCAGCAGCCCCCTGATGATGACAGGTCAGGACCACTGCATAATTCCTGCAGCCCAGTAACATCAGCCTCCCTCATGACCACATGACTATATGATGTACCAGTTACAGGAGGTCATTACAGATTTATTTCACACACAGATGCAGGTGCAGAGGGGTAACTTCATCCAATACATAGCATGGCATGGGCCATGCACAACTTCTTCTGGGAGATCACACCAGAGCTCTTCTGTGACCTTCAACTCAACCAGGGTTGTGCCTCAGGGCCATAAGTATTGTCTTTACACTCCTTCCATGTAGTGTAGCTTGCATGTGATTGTCAAATAGCTTGAGGATGTTGTAGCCATGGCACATATTTCTGCACATTACTCCATACGAGAGTTGCGCTTTACTTGTCAATTCCCTCATAACGTGCCACAGGCTATTTCCCAATAGTATCTACATGTCAGATGCCTCTCACTGTTTGTGACATGGCAGCTCCTTTTTCTGTGCAGAACATTTCATATGCCACACAGTTGTAACACCAACAGTTTTCTGTTGAATCATATGTTGTCATTTGGAGTCATTGCCTTTGACATCATGTATTGCAGGCATATGCACCACATGAATTTTGACTAGGAGTGTGCCACATGTTAGCAGTGGTTTCCACTGATACCTGCAGGTGTGCGGTTATACCACTTATACCACACACACACACACACATATCTGCACCAATGTGCATTATGGTCATAGTTGACTACAGACACACAACTTTTCTCTTGACTCCTGCCTGTTCTAACTTTGCTGTTGTTCCAACAGTTATGTGCTACTGTGGATCGGCAATGTTTTTCTTTGCATGCTTTTGCACACATATTTCCCATTCATCCATCCATCCATTCTCTATCCTTTTCCCATTTTGCACATCAGGTCAGGGTGTCACTTCCACAGTGACAATCATCTGGAGCCAATGTTTACACCACCGGGTGGCTATCCCTGCAGTGGTAGTTCACTTGCGTATACACTCTCACCTACACCCAATTTAGAGTGTCCAATCCACCTACTGCATGTCTTTAGAATGTGGGAGCAAACTGGAGTACCCAGAGTAAAACCCACATGACCACAGTGAGGATATACAGATTCTGCATAGAAGGCATCCCAGCCAAGAATTGAATGGAAGCACCTATTGCTGTGAGGCAGCAGTGCTAACCGCTGTACCACCATTGTCACCCCTTTCATATAATACTCTAATAACTGCAGAACCTAGATGGTGGCAATATCTACAGCTGCAATCAATTATTAGTAAACAGACACATACCTTACTGGGAAATTGTTAGTTAAATGGGCTCACTAGCCACCTTAACCTAAGGGTGTAGGCGGCAAGTCAGTTACCAAAGTTATTTATGGGTCTCTGGGGAAAGATTCTGTGGTATCATTTGTCGATTACAAATCTAAATGTGAGAGAATGATCAAGTGCAATATTTCAGGTTAAGACCAGCAGGAAAGCTACTCTACCTTATTTCAGTACTTCAAGAAAATTTCTGAAATTCCTGAAATCTCTGGCTTTACCCTGTATAAACTGGTATATACACAATTGTGATCTCCTGAGGTGTTAGACAAAAAAGGTTTGATGCAAAACATGGAAACATGTCACTATACTCAGTATCAGGCAGACTGCTAAGAGCTGACCTGTGTCTGGCAAGCAAGACATCTTCCGACCTATTAGTGATACAGACTCCCCATCCACATAAAACAAACTTTAATCCTGCCCATTTTCAAGTCCAATTTAGATCTATGGATGGGAATCAGAAAATTTACCCCAGGACTGCCCCCTGTAACACTAATGGCCAGATGCAGCTCCCAAATCCCTATCCCATGCATAGGTCCCCTCAAATTATTTATGATATGATCCCATTTATTTTCATTAGGGGTAATTATCAACCATGGAGTGGATAAGGCCAATCTATAATCAAATTGGATAGGTTATTTCAAGCACAAAACAGGAAATTGGCTAGGCTTAAAATGACCCACAAGGGCAGCTAATCTTGCATTTACTTATGAATCTGTGAACCTAGATGCACCTGAGTTAATGACACTGCTTCAGATGGGAGTTTTTCCCTTACCACAGTGAGTGTCTTTTTTGCTCTTATGTACATCAAGAGGCTATAGCACTACTGGGGTAGTTTATGTACTGCAGTGACAAATGCAGCCTGTATTTCCACCTGTACTGCAATCCTGTGTTTGCATATATGCCTCTAACTCTTATGTGCAGCATCAAAGGATTGTGTTGTGCTTCCCCTTAATATGCATTGTCCACATTTCCAGGTGTTCTATCACATTAATCTATGCCATGTTACAGATGCATGTCAAATTCACGTGTGTGTATATGACCCCATTTATTTATTTATACAGTTTAACAGGTGTAGAGCACTGATCTCATTGGGCAAATTTTAGTCTCAGCTCATTGGCCACTTTTTGGCTGTAGTACTGCAAAATAATGTTTCTCCGATATTGCACAACTCCTGTTGTGTGTGTTCTCCTATAGTGACATACATCCAACTTGGACCTGTTGACATTTATTGTCTTACTAAAGTACAACTTTGCTGCACGACACATTCACATATATCAGATTCAGACCTACATAACATTTCATCTTATGTCCATGTTCTGTTATGTGTGTTATGTATGTGTGTTTATCCATACTATGACGTGCCATTCTGTTTCTGCACAAGCACTTCCACATTTCCCTTTCTACAACATGTATACTCATTCTTTTTTCACATTTCTGCAGCTGTGACTTCTGTTTCTATGGGTTTGTATGATAGTACATATGGATTTATCTGATACTAATATTTATGGCACACAAATGCAAGAATGTTCTTGGAATGTTTGGAAGTGTTGAACAGTACTTTGAAGTATGCCTAATTTGCACACACATGTGCCTTACCTGTAGATACATATCCATTTTACATATAATAACCATTTATTGTTGCATAGGTGCCATTGCTTAGCTGATTGTACTCATTGTTTTGTCCATTTGTTGCATTACTGCACACATCAACAAATGTATGTGTTGTACTCTGCTGCAGATGTCACAATATGACTTATACTCAGTACATGTTTCACAATAGCAACTGTACATTATATATCCAGTCATATTCCAAAATATACATAATTCATTGCACGTATGGTACACATATGTGTTGCATCAGTGAACTCTAACGTGATGTGTGACTGCAGGCATTTGTGACAGTGCTATGATGAGCAGCCTATAGAGGTGCAAAGCTATGGGGCCAGTTTACATGTTCATATATAGCTGACACTTTTTTTTTTGCTCCACACATAGATTACAGTGACCCAGGTGCACATTCTTCATGTATGTATATCCTGCAGATGGATTGTGAGATCATTTGGCTTGTATGTATGTAGTCCTGCCTTTGTGGTATTACAGATGACTCATCACCATAGTGATGATGAGCTGCATTGCTGTGGCCACAGTGTGCCTATATCATCATGTGCATAGTATACAGAGATGCACAGAATAGAAACCGTTGTGCATGCTGTATTAGGAAAAGTAACTGTAGCATATCAGGAATGTTAAATGTGTAAAAATGTATTGTACATGCAGCATGCATGACAACCATCCACAAATGTCTTTAGTCATTTCAGTGGCATGTGTGTGACATTTCCTGTGCTTAGGCTGCAAAACCTCTTTGGTGTTGCATTGAACTTCCAGGGATGCAATGCAATTTAGTGGCAGATGTTTGCCTCACATGTGCATGGTTGGTGGTTCTATCCTGACCTCAATCCTTGCAATCTTATGTGTGTGGATTTCTGTTATTTGTGGTCTGTGTCATTTATATACATGTGCAGAGCTGCCATCCTAGGACTTGGTTACAAATATGTGTGTCTGTAATGTGTTATGCTTCTCATAGATGTATTGCTTCACAACCCAAATAACATGCTGTCAGTCGTTCATGATTCCCTTATAAGGTGCTGCTCAACAGCACAGTAATGCTGTTATGTGTATTATTGCATTAATCTTTTTCACATTGGATCATGTGCAGGTTGCATCCCTCCCATGTTTTGTAAGCTTCCTCTGACCCCTCCTGTGCTGTCTGTATGTTTATTGCTGTGTACTGCATTCTGCCCTTTTTGTATGTTACCACCATGTGCTTCAGTTATGTGGTGTCTTTTCTGTTGTGTGTTTCATAATCATCCATTTATCCTCTTCCATTTTCAGCAACTCATCAATCCTTCTTTTCTTAGGACTATTCCTATTGCCTACAACAACAACAAAACATGCTCATGCCCCTCTGACTCTCCCACTGAACTTCCTTTCCCTTCTTCCATTATGTGTGTCCCCTTCTTTACACTATATCAACTTCTGTCCAACTTCCCCCATTCATTGGGGTGAGTGCTTTGTATGTATTCTGCCAATGTGTCCCATTACTACTCAATTTTTTTAGATACACAATTACAGAGGTGCTAGTTTTGGGGCATTGTATGCCATGTTACCATTTTTTGATGTCCTCAGCTTCTAGGCAGAATTCACCATATTCTGAGAGAATATAAAGATGTATATTTTTATGCCCTCTTGCTTTGCATTTACACCGTATGCTACAGATACTTACTATTCTACATACATATGCAGGCTCCTGCATTCATCTGCATCAGGACCTATGAAAACATCGCATTCACAACCTACAAAATCATTGCATTCACATCTGTGAAATATCTGTCGTATTACCATTTATGTACTTTTCACTGAATGGCATACTTTTTTTGTTGATATGCTCATTTCAACATTCTGTATAACTTCTGCTCTATATATAGCTTTCATATTTTTGAGCAAAACCCTCAAAACTCAACATTTGTTTTACTGACTCTATTTGGTCAACAGAAACAGGTGGTTGACGTGTCTGAGATCTACAATCCCTGGGTAGGGAATTATGCCCTCTCCCTGGGGACTATGCGATCTCGGAGTTAGCATATATAATGAGCAGGGGTTGTGGTGGAGTGCAGGGCAATTGCTCCCCACAAAAAAAAACTTACATTTTGTTTTGTCTGCTGTGATATTAATCCTTTGAGCATGCATAGTAGGTGTCGATGTTGCATGTTTTTAACATTTTTTTAAACTGACTTCACGGACTTCACCCATTCGATGTACAGTACGACATGCATGTACAAGATATAGATAGAATGAGACAGATAGCTATAGATATATTTGCATTGAACTTTCAAACATTCTAATATTACAACCACTGTTCTGTTGACTATAGTTCCCTTATATGGTAATTCTGCACTGTATCTCATTTGGTGAAGTTCTTCCATCATCCCCAGCACATTCCAGAGAGTTATCTTGATCTTTTGGGATGTGGCCCATTTCACATGTTTTTCCTCAGGATTTGAATAACAGAAACTTAGGTACGGTTTTTGTGGATTTACTTATTTATTTCTGAAATTATTCAAACAGGAACACATCTTACCTGTCAGAATCTCTTTAGAACGGTAATATTTTGAAAAATACCTATCTTATCCCAGTTATAATGTGTAACAGAAAATAGCAATGTTATGTTCTTAGACTTCCCCTCATCAAATCTACCACAAAACACAGAAAACTGAGTCTTACCTAGATATAAAAAAAGTACTTTTCCCCTCCTCATATAAAAAGCTCACTACCCAAAGCACTCAAAGATTCGAACTCAGCAAGATTCTTATATACAAGCGATTTTTCTGCATTGAGCCTGATGCCACAGAACAATAGCATATAACTTAATTTTTGAATAAACAACACTTCTGACATGCTTAGGTCTTTCTTGATACCAAGCCAGGCTTCCCCAGGTTGCTGGCGTCATCATTTTGGGAGCATTGTGTTAGTGCATGTTAAAAAATCCATAATAATGGCAACAAGGGACCACAGAAAAAAAAAACTGCAGACAGTTTTGTAATTCAACATCATCAATATTATGTATTTATATATTTACATAGTTATTTACTTGTTTTGTTTTTCACTCATTAACCAAGAATGGCTGACTCAACCTGTTCAGTCACAGCACAGAGAGAAACTTTCCATATACAAAAGTAAAACAACAGGATAATATACAACAAATATATAAATGTAGTACTCACTTGTTTCTGTTTTAAACTGCTGAGCCTTTCTCCCCAGATTTGTAATCAAACTGTATAAGTTTTTGTTGTTTGTTAACTGTGGAGCTTTTCTCCCCGGGCCTCCACTGAGAATGGAATCTGTGCCCAGTGGACTTTCCCGGTCAACAAATGCCAATAAATAAATAAATGTTGGGGCTATAACTGGAAAGATTAAAAATGTGTCAGTCACAGTGCAGCAAATAACATAAACAAAGAAATGTATTCATAAGTATTTACTAAGCTATTGATCTGTGAGGATCTTAAGGGCCTAGCCTTCCATCCCCATGGTAATTATTAGCCATTACCTTTAGAAATATGAATCCCCATAGACTGGTAGCACAAGTATGAATCTCCCAACATAGGCTCCACATGTATATTTAGGATAATTACTTATTTCTCCTATGCATGAGGGACATTGGTGCTAAACTGAGGTGGGGTAGGGGGTGGATTTGTGGCTATACAGCCATTTGTCCAAGTTACATTTGTGTAGAGTAAATCAGTTACTCAGCATCATGTGGAGACAGTCTGTTCCATAAACATGGTATTTCCTGTGCTATATACCTATACCTCCAGCATGTTCTATTAATCTTGCAGCAGTTTATCATCAAATATTGCACACTCCGGAGAATAAACACAAAGAGCAATCTTTTTAGATTGAATCAAAAAGGTCGATTACTCAAAATAAATAAATAAAAACAAACAAACAAAGAAAACCCTACTGAACCTCACCCCCTGACAACTACATATACCAACTCTTTGATGAACAGCTGAGAGGAAAGCACAAATTCCCAGACCACACTGTACTGCAGTCATGCACACAAAGCAGGCGGTAGGCTGAAAAACAAGAGAAAATGAGCATTTGCTCTTCTAAATGTTTGCTCTTGCAGACTAAAACCCTTCCCTGGTTGACCTTACTAATGCATGTTAACCAGAACCTTAACCCTGCCACTGTCTCTAACCCTAACTCTGTACCTTCCCAGATCACTACCACTAAAGAAGACAGTCAGGCATACACACACACACACACACACACACACACCATTAAATCTATCCCCTTATTTAGCATTTAGTCTAACCCTAACTCCTAACCCACATGCTCCAAGTCTCCCACCCCCAATGCCAAAGTTTCAATATGTCTTAAAGTTCAACATTAGTATTCCAAACCCAGTGTAGGTGCAGTATACCACAGAATAATGTCAAAGAAGCTGGAAAGTAAAGTGTACAAAACAGTGGTGTGACCAGTATTACTGAATGGTACAGAAACCTGGGTAGTAAATGCAGAGCAGATGCGGAAGCTAGAGGTGATGGAGTTGAAGTGTCTGAGATGGGATGTAGAATGCATACTGTGGAAAAGGCAAAGAAATGAAGATATAAGAGATGAAACCATTGTCACTTCATTTGCAGAAAAGGCCAAAGAGAACAGATTATGGTGGTTTGAGCACATGTGCAGAAAAGCAGAAGAAAACCAGTGAGAAGATGTGGTACAGACAGGAAGAAGAGGGAATGAGGGCACTCAGCATAGAGGTGGATGGACTGTGTGAGACCAGACCTGCAACAGTCAAGCATGAGTGTCGAAGGAGACAGGAGAGTGGCACTGAATAGAGACAGATGGCACCAGTTGACATGACCCCCTGACCCCGTGTAGAAAACGGGATGATGATGATATTTTTGTTAGACCATTATGTGAAGGGAGTACTGCATTTCATTGAAAAGAAAGACTTGCATGTATCTTGAATTGCGCAAAACTTCAGAGTTTGAACATTTGAATGTGAGACTGCAACTGACTTGAGTATTGCATCTGGAGTGATTTAAAGTGAATCAATATCAGCATTTTTCTTAATCCATTCCACATCTGTCTCAAGCGTAGCAATCAATTCATTCATAATGACATTTTCAGTGCTGTGTTAATATTTCTTTACCCCAACAACCCTACATTAGAAATGTTTCATTGCCTTTATCTAACTCTGGTCAGCTGGTTTATTGTGTAAGTCATTTTTTTTAAATTTTGACATGGCTTTACAAATAAATGTCAGTTTGATTAAATCAGAAATCTGACTCTGAAAATGTTCTAAGTTTTTATTTTCTAGTTGTAATTCTGTTGTTAATATTTTCATTTGTTCCAAATGTTGTTTAGTTTTATATTTGATCTCCAGCCTGGGTGCTCACAATTTAAATGTATAGAGATGGACATGTGTTGTCTAAAAATCCATGTATTCATTTTAGTCAGAATGGACTTTAAGTTATTTATCTGGCAGCGAAAGGAGATATTTTGTTGTCATTGCCACCACCTATTTTCTCCCATATGGCTGTGAGACGGTATATAACTTACAATGCACAATCCTACCTGTAACTATACTTAAAATGCTATAACCATGATTATTCAATTTTCGTCTCAAGTATAAACTTTTGATTTTATTTTTTAGACCCATTCTTCATATTCTCATTATTAACCTTGAAGTTATTGACAACCAAGTTGGAAGGGTGGCCTAATGGTTAAGGTGTTTGCCTTACAAGCACAAGGTGCAGGGTTTGAGTCTCACAAGGGATGATTGGCTAGGATTATAATGGCTTGCAAGGGCAGTTAGCCTAGTGCTAACCTATGAACCTGCTTGGTTATATTCATTGTTTTGTTATTTTCTTAAAAAATTATAAAGAACATTTAGTGGTCATGCCCTTTTAATGAAATTTCAGCCAGTCTGATATTTTACTTTAGTACACATATAATCTTTTACTTTTCATACTCAGAAAAATAATAATACATATCATAGTCCATCAAGAGAAATAAGTCCACAAATCCACATACTTTTCAAGGACGTAGTACTGAAAAGTTGGTAATTAGCAACAGTAGACATAAAAGGCCGGATATATGAATGTCTACACTAGGTGCAGCTATCATGCATGTGGCACAGCATGCCACACACACACACACACACACACACACACACACACACACACACACACACACACACAGTAGTGCACTATTTGTTATTTATTAAATGGCTCACTCTATACTTAGTGTAGAGCTGCCAAAAAGAGTAAAAGGCAGAATATGCTATTGACAGCATAAGTAGCTGAATTGCATGCTGATTAACCAGTCCAACAGGGTAGAACTATTCAGCAGCCTATGAAGTAACTATATACATTCAGTGTAATTATTTGCCCTGAAATCCAAAATTCTTTGGATTACAACCACAATTACAATTAGAAAAAAAGCATGTTAGAAGTTGCTGCTACCATCATTAACCTGTATGTGCGACAGGCTTTAATTCAAGGTGCTGCTTTTGCTACTGCCACACCTCGGCCAAGAAGAAGAAAGATGTTTAGACCCAGTTTGACTTACCATGGACTGCATGACACAGAAATAGCAGAGTTATGGCAGATGGACAGGGAAACACTAAAAGAAATATGAAACCTCTGCTACCTTCACATGAGGCCCCAAGGAAATTGTGGAGAACCCATCCCAGTGGGAACAAAGGCATATGTAACACTAGCTACAGGTACTTTCAAGAGACCTACTGTGATATATTTGGATATCACAGACCTCAGCTTCCAGAATATTACATAATTTTCTAAATGCAGCCCTACAACATAGAAGGGACCATATCAGTTTCCTCGTACACCCTACAAGAGAGAGCAATAACCATACTGGAATTCTGTACACCAGCACACTTCTCTGAAGTGCTAGGAGCCGTAGGAATATTCTAGAATGTGTATTCGGCTTGTTCAAGTCAAAGCTCTGGTGTCCTGTAGTATGATCCAGCATTCTCTGCTGAAATACTCTGCTCCACACTGCACAATATCATTCTCAAGAAACAGTTTTAACAAGGACAACTAAGGGCAAGAACACTGCTCTCAGTACCACAGGTAGGGCCAACAGCTCCGGCAGATACAGATGAGGAGCCTGAGGGACACCTACCGATTGCAGATGCTTCCAGCAGACATACGCAAGCACAATATGCTATGACTCTATCTAAGAGGCAAGCAAAGGATAGCCCACGCACTGAAAACCTAAATAAAAGAATAAGAGCCTTAGCACATACAAATATTAAAACTGATGTCTGCCAAACTGCATAACCTTTAGTTAACCATGTAATGGTGGTATACTGTTAGCATCAGTCACAGGCAATCTCCCTAGGAGACATCTTGTATCTGCATTATTACCAAGGTAAGTTTGGAAACTGTATAGAAAAAGCAATACAGTTATATAGCTGCTTACTGTGTTATGCAAATTTTCATATGTCCCTAAGGTGATACATGTCAGGTGAACAGTAATAGCTTATGAGTGATGTTTCAATATACAGCTATGGATTTTGCTCAGTAATGTACATCAGGCATTTCAGTTGGACATTGTATATAAATCAGTAAGCAGGTCAAGGGTAGCATCTTTTGCAGAAGTATAACAGTAAGCAAGACTTAAACATCAACTTTGACTGCATGAGTAAGAACATTAACAGAACTACAATGAGGGTCAATGATTACAGAAGCAATCATTCACAGCACTACACTATGCTTAAAAGCATTTATTCTGCAGTACACTTACAGTAAATGAATATTCTGAGTAAGCATGCATCAGCTATTTACTCTGGGCATCAGACATATAGACAGCCCAAAACCACAGATAAATGTGCAAAGGGCAGGGCATAGTCATCATTTGCACAGGATGAGGAAGGGAACAGGCCGGCAAGTCTAACACCAAAGTAGTGAGTGTGTGCAAGTAAAACAATTTATTCCTTAAGAATACAATTTGCAGGGCCTGTAGCAAAATATGTATAACAGTCAACAGTACTGTTTAGATAAGTACTGTGTGTGACAGGTGGTATGGGCAAGTACTTGTTGAATGTGTGTGTGTGTGTGTGTGCGTGTGTGTGTGCACGTGCACGTGAGTACACACACGCATGAACACAATACAGCACTTTGCTGTCACTATGTCCTGTCATCTTGGACAGGAGTGAGCTGTGCATAGTAGACTAGTCAGTTCAGTATCATTTCCCCATATCATGAGAACTACCACTGCCAAGAGTTGCACTGCTAGCGCCATGGCCCTGGCTAGAATTTGGGGTGCTGCTTGAATGTGAGTGATGTCTGCTGGACATGCTCTCATCATATCATCATGACTACATACAAGACCATGGCCTGCCATGTTTGGGTGTGGACACCACAATCACTGATGGAGCAGTGAAAGTAGTGCCACAACGGAAGTGGAATCATGGTTGGCCACACTGGCTAACACTGGACAATGTAGTGGCTCTACAGCCACATGGAAGCTGATCCACCCCCAGCAGATATTACATCACAGACACTGTCTGATCCAGTGTGACATTCATCCTGTCTGAGTCTCTGACATGGTTCAGGCAGACTTGCATATAGGAACATGCAGTAGACGTACTTGGGTTGTCTTCTGTTTCAATCTCAACATTAAGGATTATGTGTGAACCCTGTGCTGAGCTGTCTGGATCTCTAGCAGTGGACAGGAACTCCTTAGCTTCAGTCAGTGACACAGGAAGACTTGTCACCCCTGCCTGTCTGTAACAGGAATGACCCATGGCAATATAGTGCCTGAATGATCATGTCATACCATACTCAGTGTCAGTGTATGGCAGTTTATGGGGTGCAGATGTCTTTTGTGTCATAGCTCTATGAGAGGAAACTTAACAGGAAAGTACAAAATACATACATAAAACTAAATTGATTGTTACCCCCCTCCCCCAAAGATTTGTGAATGTTTCTGTCCATTATATGAAAATACATGAAATGGAAGGCTCCATATATGTAAACAAAACTTACTACAGATTACACCATCCCCACCCACAAAGGAAAGAAAGAAATTGTTAATCAGTTCATTGCAGGACAAACATTTCCATAACTCTGTAGTCCTTTACAGCATTAACAAAAATAATGTGTAACTGTCAAGGAAAAATGGTTATCAGTTTTTCTGTGATATCCACTTCTATGGAGGGTAGCCACATAGACATCAGAAGCTTAACATAATTGTCTATGCTAATAATGCAAAAAATTACCTTGATAGTAAATAGTACAATGGTCTTTTGCAATAAATGGTCAGCTTCCCAGACTGAAATTTCCCATAAAATGTCAAAATTATTTGGACAAATTCTGCAGGGTCAAGAAATAACTGGTATACATGCCTGCACCAACAGCAACTGGGAGTAATGTAGACTGTAAAGCAATACTTATATTGTGAAATGCAATCAAAACTGAGGTTACAATACATTAATTTATACATAACAGCAATCTACCTTTGTAACACCTCAGGTGTGGAAGTAGCAACAAGTTTTCAAAGCAAGTAGCAGTATCAAGAT
This sequence comes from Protopterus annectens, assembly GCF_019279795.1. Lineage (NCBI taxonomy): Eukaryota > Metazoa > Chordata > Ceratodontiformes > Protopteridae > Protopterus > Protopterus annectens. The sequence continues at coordinate 634,816,185 of NC_056749.1, forward strand.
CTCTGAATACAAACGGTCTCTCCAACTGTGATACAAGTTCCTTACCTACTTGATTACCTTTTTATAGTGCAGATTCAAGCACTCTCAGCACTGCAAATGAAGTGTGGGTTCTGACATTCATGAATTTCAAAATCTGCACTTAGTGCAAGGAGTGTAAACATGGTGTAAGGCCCTACATGATTGCATGCACACACCCTACTTCTGCAATGACAAACTCTGAGAAGTGTTACCTGCTAAGTGATTGCAAGTGTGAATGATTAGTCTGACTGCAGTAACAATCACGTTTTCACAGTCAGACCTCTTTGATGTACACTTATGGAGGGTGTGTCAGGGACAACGGACTTAAAAGAAAGTTTATTACATTGAATGACTTAGGAGAGCAACATTGCTATCATTTATATGAATTCTGACCATGGCTTCTGCCTCTGTGTTCATTGTGTTTGCAATTCTAAGGAAGTATATTACTCATTGAATTATATATCAACTGCAAGGCAAATCACTTAGCAGTCTTGTTAGAGAAGCATAGATAAGGGAATCTTCTTCTTCTTTCGGCTGCTTCCGTTAGGGATTGCCACAGCAGATCAACTGTTTCCATTTCTTCCTGCCATTTGCATCTTGCTCTGTCACACCAACCGCCTGCATGTCCTCTCTCACCACATCCATAAACCTTATCTTAGGCCTTCCTCTTTTCCTGTTACCTGGCAGCTTCATCCTTAGCATCTTTTTCCCAATATACTCTGCACCCCTCCTCAGCACATGTCCAAGCCAATGTAATCTTGACTCTCTGGCTTTGTCTCCAAACCTTCTAACCTGGGCTGACCCTCTAATATACTTATTCCTAATCCTGTCCACCCTCGTCACACCCAGTGCAAATCTTAACATCTTCAACTCTGCCACATCAAGCTCTGACTCCTGCCTTTTTGTCAATGCCACTGTCTCCAACCCGTATAACATAGCTGGTCTCACTACCCTCTTGTAGACCTTCCCTTTCACTCTTACTGGTACTCGTCTGTCACAAATCACTCCTGACACTCTTCTCCACCCACTCCATCCTGCCTGTACTCTCTTCTTCACCTCTTTTCCACACTCACCATTGCTCTGAACTGTTGATCCCAAGTACTTAAACTCATTCACCTTCGCCACCTCTACTCCCTGCATCCTCACCTTTCCTCTGTCTTTCCTCTCATTCACACACATATATTCTGACTTAGTCCTGCTGACCTTCATTCCTCTTCTCTCTAGAGCATATCTCCACCTCTCCAGGGTCTCCTCCACCTGTTCCCTACTCTCACTACAGATCACAATGTCATCTGCAAACATCATAGTCCACGGGGACTCGTGTCTGATCTCGTCTGTCAACCTGTCCATCACCATTGCAAATAAGAAAGGGCTCAGAGCTGATCCTTGATGTAATCCCACCTCCACCTTAAATGCATCCATCACTCCCACTGCAGACCTCACCGCTGTCACACTGCCCTCGTACATATCCTGTACCACTCTTACATACTTCTCTGACACTCCTGACTTCCTCATACAATACCACAACTCCTCTCTAGGCACCCTGTCATATGCTTTCTCTAAATCCACAAAGACACAATGCAACTCCTTCTGACCTTCTCTGTACTTCTCCATCAACACTCTCAGGGCAAACATTGCATCTGTAGTGCTCTTTCCTGGCATGAAACCATACTGCTGATCACTAATCATCACCTCCCTTCTTAACCTAGCTTCCACTACTCTTTCCCTTAACTTCATGCTGTGACTGATCATTTTAATCCCTCTGTAGTTACTACAGCTCTGCACATCACCCTTAGTCTTAAAAATCAGTACCAAAACACTTTTTCTCCATTCCTCAGGCATCCTCTCACTTTCCAAGATTTCATAAGGGAATGATGTTCACAAAACAAAGAGAAGAAAATATCTGCAGTGTTGCAATTTTTCAGTTTATATTGAGTGAGGAAAGATAAGCTTCCATGTTGCCAGTATCATAACCAACCACACATCTAACTGCAAATTGTACAGGACAAAGTTTGTAACCTTCTGTAGTACCTGTAATGTCAATTGATACTATGACGCTTCTTGAATATATGTAACCCTATTTTTTCTTAAAGGTATAAGTATGTGTGTATGGCACATAATGATTAGAATTTCAAGCATATTTTGAGATTGCCCTGGTGTCCTGGGGTTCTAATCCAGAGAGGGTGGTGGAGGTGTGAACATAATGATGTTTAAGGAGCATATTAAGCATATAATATATAGGAGCCCAAGTCCTTCTATATTGCACAGCTTATAAACAAAGAGATTGCATCTATATCTAAGAATGCCATTGTCCCTCATTTAATCAGCTCTCATTGGGCCAAATGTTGAATATAATGTACCCTTTGGCACATATTTGTCCAGACAATTTCAGCAACTGAAATTGTAGATCAGAGTGTAAAGTGTGTGTGCTTGTATCTTTAAGAAGCATGCGAGGCTGTACATGCACGTCTATAACACGCACATGTGCTCAACCTTAGTGCCATTTTGAAAGAGCAGCTAGGGAGTAAGCATGCATGATCATAGCCATTAATTGTATATAAGATTCCTAAAGATGCCATTTGAAATAAATTCTGCAAGTGAAGTTTTTCAGCATGCTATGGAACAATTTTTTTCAGGTTATCCTTGTGCCACAATAGTAGACTATCTGTTAATTGGAGGCAATGGTAAAGCAGAGCATGACAGAAACCTCAAGAAAGTTCTAGCTAGAGCATGTGAAGTAAACTTACAGCTCAATCCTATGAAGTGCAAATTCAGACTTCCAGAAGTTACGTACGTAGGACATTTGTTTACAAGTACAGGCTTGAGATCTGACCCGACCAAGTAAGCAGCTAGTCTAGAGATGTCAGCGTCAGGCAATGTACAGAGTTTACAGTGTTTTCTGGACATGTTCAGTTATTTAGGCAAACATATACCATACTTCAGTGAGTTGACAGCACATTTAAGAAAACTAACCTGCAGAAATGTTGCATGGTTATGGCTGGAACATCATCAGAAGTCATTCAAAGACCTTAAGCAGAAAATTGCCACTACACCTACTTTAAGATACTATAATGTGAACAAACCAGTTATTCTTTCCTGTGATGCTTCAAAATTTGGCCGAGGCACAGTCATACTTCAAGTGGGCAAATGAGTAGCCTATGCATCTAGAGCACTAACCCAAACTGAGATGCAATATGCTCAAATTCAGAAAGAGCTTTTGGCTATAGTATTTGCATGCTCCAAGTTTCATGATTATATTCATGGTCAAGCTATTCAGATTGAAACTGATCATCAACTTCTAGTTACTATTCTAAAGAAGCCTATGCATTCTGCTCCAGTGCGATTGCAAAGAATGATGCTCAAATTGTAAAAGCATAATTTCAAATTGGTATACACTAAAGACAAGTTGCATTATCTGGCTGATACTTTATCTGGATCTCCTAGGAGCACAGCAGAACAGCTTAATGCAGAAACGTCTGTCTATGATGTGATGTCAGTTCGTAATTTTTCCACCACTAGACTTGATGAGTTAAGAGATCACACTCAGACTGATCCAGTTTCACAGAAGCTCAATCATTATATTAATGTCGGATGAACACAGAATAAATGACTAGATGGGAAATAGAAAATTCACCCTGGGATCACCTGTGCAGCACTGCTCAACAAGGGCACAGGAAAATAATTTTCTTGGGTGGCGAAAGCCAGGGAACCTTTTTGGCTAGGCTTATATAGGGCCTAGGGCCAATAGCTTAGTACCTACCTATAAACCTATAAACCAGCTTTGTCTTGTGGATCTATATTTCAATTTTATTCTGGTACCTCAGCTTTGTTTTGTATGTAAGGGTGAACAGAGAAGATTTTTGGAATTTATGGATTGCATCAATAACACTTTTCATGGTTTGAAATTCACATATTTAAATGAGAATATTATGACATTTTTGGATGTGGAACTGTATATTGGGGGTGCTTATACGGTTCAGCATAGACCCTATAGGAAATCTACCTCGGTTAACAATTTTCTACATGCAGATAGTATGCACCCCTCTCATTTGATCAGGTCATTACCCTATGGGATATTTAGGAGGATTTACCATAATACATCAGGTGAGATGTTGAGGGATGTATATTTAAATGAAATTCAGAAGAGCCTGAAAGTATGGGGGGGGGGGTACCCAGAATCCATTTTGTTGGAAGCTAGAAAAAGGGTTTTGAAAACTGATAGAAGTTTTTATGATAAATATTGTGGTGGAGATCACAAGAAAGATGTGAAATTTAATAATGGAGAGGATAAATTGTTTTTTTTTGTGACAAAATTTTCCTCATTTTCAACAATTGTGGAAAGGGTAGTAAGGGAATCTTGGTATATAATATATGAAAATTTAAACAACTGAAAGTCCAAACTAGTAACTGAAAAATAAAAGTAGAGTTCACCAATGAGTGCCGTCACTCCGTTTAAAACAAATCACAGCTGGCAAGGATGATGCAGTGATTCAGGTCTTAACTTTAATATGACTGAAAATCCAAATAACTACTATAGATGTACAAACTAACAGAAAACAATTAAAATATGAAACGAAAGTTCCAGGATCAGTTAAGCGCTTTCACCCGGTGTCATCCAGGCTTCATCAGAACTAAACTGTTAGTTCACATTCAACAATTTAAAACTTTTTTGGCGCCTAAACCTAACACATTTTGAAAATTTAAAGGTGCAGTTGTTATTTGAAATGCGCATATGTGTTGTTGAAATGCGCATATAATTTCTCAAAGATATGTATATAAATTCATTGAAATGCATATGGATTCTTAAAGTGCAATTGCTGGACACTTATATAAATAAATATAATTAATTTCAGTACCCTTATATTATAATTTATGATTTAAATAATGCATAAACTAAGAAATATGTATATATATATATATATATATATATATATATATATATATATATATATATATATATTTATAAATATAAATAATTTTCTTTCCAATTTTATCAATGTTAAAAAGTTATTTAAAAAAATACTTGTCTGTTAATAAATAAATATCACTATGTACAATAATTTATATATAGTATTGTATAATATAGTGTATATATGTGTATGAATATGAATATATAATTTAATGTGTATGATTGTATATATAATTGGTAGTGTTCCATTCTCTATTTATCGTAAACCTAACATAGATACACATCAAAAAAAATATATATAAATGCATAACAATGCATGAAAATGCATAAAAAAACATAAAAATAACCATAAATTAATGTAACTGGATGCATTAATAATGTATAAATATTGCGTGAATGTAAAGACACTGTACATATACAGACAATTACATAAAATATATATACCCAAATAATATGTACATAATCGTAATCTTAACTAATTCATATACTTATTCAACTTACTTTACCATAATAAAATATTAAAAATGGTTGTTTAAAATATTTTTTCATTAATAATATAACAGTGGTTTTATTGATATATAATCATTTAAACCCTGTGGCGTCATGGCGTCTAAATATATTTGCCACCAGATTTCTTTATAACTGAGCAAATTTTTAAAATCCCCTCCTTTGGGATCATAATTAATTACTTCAAGTATAATGAGTTTAAACTATGGCTATTCCCTTCCTGTCTATGTGTCTATAAAGTGCGATGTTGTTGTCCTTAGTTCTTATGCAGTATATATGATCATAAATCCTTTTCTTTACATTTCTTTCTGTTTTTCCTACATAAAAACATGGACATTGTTGGCAAATACTTAAGTACATCACCATCTTGGTATTACAATTTCCTGCCTTCCTTTTTACTACACTTTTATGTCCATTTTTCAAATAAATAATATTTTCTTCGGACATATATTTGCATTGATTGCAAGTACCACATTAAGGATTCATTCCAATAAATGATTTTTTATTGTTGTTACAGTTATTCCTTCCCTTAGTTCCACTTTCGACTAACTGTTTGATATTGGTTCCCATTTTATATGTGAACTGAGGTTTGACTCCCAATACTTTGCTTAGTTGGGAGTCCTTAGAGATAATATACCAAAAGTGGTTTAAAATCTTTTTAATATGACTGACAGCCAAATTAAACTGTAAAATATATGTTCTATGGAAGGAATCTTGACTAGTGTCAGTCTCTTTTAGGTCAAAGTCATGACGTGTAGTAATCTCCTGGGATGTAGATTGAGAGTTGCTCCCTAATAGAGGAAAATATCTAGAATTCCTATGTTGTAAAATATATTGAATGGTGGAATCCATCATAGCATTAGGATAGCCTCTCTGAGTGAATAATTCCTTGATAAACTTTAATTCAGTATATAATAAATCAGTGTCAGATGTCATGCGGGAAGCACGACCACACTGACCTTTTAATATATTGTTTTTCAGTTTCTCTGGATGACAGCTGGTGTACTGTAAATAATTGTTGGAAAACATTTCCTTTCTATGTATAAAAGAAGTGAATTTACCAGACTGATGTTGAATAAAGGTGTCTAAATAGGGTAATCCCTTATTATTATGAGAATGTGTGAATTTTAAATATTCACTGCTGTCATTTAGGAATTCTATAAAACATTCCATAGTATTAATGTCAGCTTCCCATAATATATATATGTCATCCAGGAATCCAGAATAATATCTGACATTCTTGAAATAATCACTAGTGAAAAGTACTGTATCCTCCCAATGGAGCATAACCAAGTTAGCATAGATGGGAGCACAAGCGGCTCCCATCGCTACTCCTTTTGTTTGTTTAAAGTGTTCACCTTCAAAATATATATAATTATTTTCTAATACTAAGGCCATCATTTCCTCTAATAACCTAATTTCATCCCATTCGAGATTAGAATACTTATACATACTAGCACTAAAAGCTTCAAGTCCTTGTTCTTTAGGAATACATGAAAAAAAGGTCAATCACATCTATGGTGAGGAATATTATATTGCCATGTTTCAAATCCATAGGAAAGTTCTTTAAAAATACCCAGGAATCTTTGACCATATGTGAAACATGATTGTATATAGGTTTCAATTTGTAATCAATGTATTTGCCAATTGGAAATGTCTTTGATTTACTCCCTGAGACTATTGGGCGAAATGGGGAATCTTGTACATTTTTGTGGATCTTAGGTATACCCACTAGGGTAGCCAGTTTTGGAAATTTCACAGATAGAAATTCATATGTCTCCTTTGTGATTCTATTTTCTAAAAAATATTCTTCAATATAGGAGTCAATCCTTTGATAAGCTATATTAAGCTCATTAAGGGATATAGATGAATAATTTCCTGAAAAATGTAATAAGTCATGTATCTTTTTTGTATACTGCATATTGTCATATATGACGGTACCACCTCCTTTGTCCGGTCTCATAACTCTTATATTATCATTTTCCTTGAGATCTCTTATTAATCTTTCTTCATTCTTTGATAAATTTGCAGTACAGGCTAAATGTTTAAGTTTATTTGATTCCTGATAAATTTCTCTAACTGTTAAATTTTCATACAACTCAATACTAGAATGACTAGGTGGATTAAATTTACTTTTTACCTTAAAGGGGGTACCAATATTTTTATTCTTAGGAGAATCTTTTTTGTCAATCACATTCAAGTTTTTGAAATAAATAGCTAAATTCGCTTTTCGAATGAATATTTTAAATTCTATAATTGTATCTGTCAAATCAAATCTAGGATTGGGAACACATTTTTCTCCTTTGCTGAATAGATCAAAGTGAGTTTTTTCTATATTAATGTCAGTATAATTAAATATCTTAAAGTTGTTGTAAGTATAAACATTTCCTTCTACTTCTATCCTTGGAATACTATTTGTGTTACTTCTGTCTTCTAAATGTTCCCCCTTGTTTTTTAATACCATTTCTTTCTCATATATTTCTGGTTCCCATTTTGATGTGGTTGTGAATATTGTTTTCCCCCGTATTGAAAATCCCCCTGATGGTGGGTATCTTTCATTACGGTAACCTGTATCAAACCCTTTACTGTTGTCACCACTTGTGTTTTCCCCTTTTTGCCATCTAGGTTTGTAGAAGTCTTCTTTGGGGTATATCTTTGATCTCATTTCTGGTCAAATATAAGCCTTATTACAATTGTAATGTTCACTATCCCTTGTAAGCTTTTTGGATTTCCTCTGTGTAATATTAGAAATCCATGTTTTGGCTTCCTGGTATTGCTTATTATATAATTGTTCCCATTGAGGAAATAAAAGATCATTTAGTATGTTGTTGTTCAATTTTTCTGCATCAGCTATAAGTTTGCTCATTTTATCATCGTTATGTTTCATTAATAATCTCATAAAATTGAAACCACAAGTGTCAAACAAACAATTAAATTCCTTTACTACTTCAGCAGTATAATCCAAACCTAAAGGTAGCTTAAAAAATCTCAATCCTGTGGGTACTAATTTCATGTCCAAATTCTTACTTAAATAGGCATTGTCCACTTTGAGACCATTAATGCTTTTTAACTTTTTACCTAAAGAAAAAATCATAGTCTTTAAATTGTCAAATTCAGTATTGTCCTTTCCTGTGACATTGTAATCGCTTTTTATGTCTTCTATTCCATAATTAAACAATAAAAATTCATTAAATTTATTGTCTTCAGAAATGACATTCCCCCTAGTTTGGGGATGTGTAGGTCTGAAGACTGATTTCACAGTACCTTTTTGTTGTTGTTGAACAGACTGTCCAGCAATAGATGAATAAGTTTTGAAAGGCATCTGGCTCTTTGGTCTAGCTCCGGTTCTTGTAGGTTCCTCATTGATATCGTATAAAGAAAAGTCAAAAGTGAAATCTGACAAGTTGATTTTACTGCCATTGTAAGATTCATTTATGTCCAAGGTATTAGTTCCTCTCGCTGGACATTCACCCTGACCATTCGGTATGTCTAAACTGTCAGAAGATACAGCTTCATCATGCTGTACAGATGTATTTGTTGTCCTGCTACCGGGACCTCCATCTCCGTTGTTCACATTCATCCCTTCTCGTACAACTTGCACAGAAGGTGACCTGACGCTAAGAATTTTTAAAGGTACACGCTCCGGTTGTACATTACCACCCTTAATAGATGTTTCTCGGTGGCCACTCTTTAACAGTTGTCTCACTAATGAAGTGAGATTACTTAATTCACTTTTGAGTAAAGAAATGTCTTTACGGAAATTTGTGAATTCATCCGAGCCCTCCTGCTGTGTGTTTACGTCTTCTATAACTGGTGTTGCACCGGTGTTCTCCATAATGTATTACAACAACTGAAAGTCCAAACTAGTAACTGAAAAATAAAAGTAGAGTTCACCAATGAATGCCGTCACTCCGTTTAAAACAAATCACAGCTGGCAAGGATGATGCGGTGAATCAGGTCTTAACTTTAATACGACTGAAAATCCAAATGACTACTATAGATGTACAAACGAACAGAAAACAATTAAAATACGAAACGAAAGTTCCAGGATCAGTTAAGCGCTTTCACCCGGTGTCATCCGGGCTTCATTAGAACTAAACTGTTAGTTCACATTCAACAATTTAAAACTTTTTTGGCGCCTAAACCTAACACATTTTGAAAATTTAAAGGCGCAGTTGTTATTTGAAATGCGCATATGTGTTGTTGAAATGCGCGTATAATTTCTCAAAGATACGTATATAAATTCATTGAAATGCATATGGATTCTTAAAGTGCAATTGCTGGACACTTATATAAATAAATATAATTAATTTCAGTACCCTTATATTATAATTTATGATTTAAATAATGCATAAACTAAGAATTGTGTATATATGTTTATAAATATAAATAATTTTCTTTCCAATTTTATCAATGTTAAAAAGTTATTTAAAAAATACTTGTCTATTAATAAATAAATATATATATAAAACATATATATACATATTTCTTAGTTTATGCATTATTTAAATCATAAATTATAATATAAGGGTACTGAAATTAATTATATTTATTTATATAAGTGTCCAGCAATTGCACTTTAAGAATCCATATGCATTTCAATGAATTTATATACGTATCTTTGAGAAATTATATGCACATTTCAACAACACATATGCGCATTTCAAATAACAACTGCGACTTTAAATTTTCAAAATGGGTTAGGTTTAGGCGCCAAAAAAGTTTTAAATTGTTGAATGTGAACTAACAGTTTAGTTCTGATGAAGCCCGGATGACACCGGGTGAAAGCACTTAACTGATCCTGGAACTTTCGTTTCATATTTTAATTGTTTTCTGTTCGTTTGTACATCTATAGTAGTTATTTGGATTTTCAGTCGTATTAAAGTTAAGACCTGATTCACCGCATCATCCTTGCCAGCTGTGATTTGTTTTAAATGGAGTGACGGCACTCATTGGTGAACTCTACTTTTATTTTTCAGTTATATATGAAAATTTAACCATTGGACATTTGTTTCCAAAACATGTCATGTTTTCATATAGTAGATATAGGAACTTAAAAGAAATGTTAATGGAGATGGGTTGAGAAATAGACAAGGTGGCAGAGTGGACACATATACTTGTGGCAACTGTTTAGTATGTATTAGGGTAAAAAAATCTAGATGAATGTATTAGGGTAAAAAATCTAGATGAATGTAAGATCAATGGTAAGAATTATAAAGCTAGAGAATTGTTTAATTGTAATTCATTAGGGGTGGTGTATATCATAGGGTGTGGGTGCCAAAATATTGGATATGTTGGACAAACTAAGAGAAAAGCGAAGGTTAGAATAACGGAACATTTGGGTGATATTAGACGCCAAATATTAAATAGTCCAGTAGCTAACCACTTTATTTCTGCACATGGGGGATCAGGGAATACTTTGTTTTTTTAGTATACTAGGCCGGGTGTTTTTGGATCAAGGGGGTAGTTTTAGGGAAGCATTTAATAGATTAGAATGCAGGATGATCATTAATTATAGATCACTTTCCCCAAGGGGGATGAACTTGGATACTAATTTAACTTTATAAATAGTTTTTATATATTTTATAAAGTTTGTATGACATATACTGTTTTTGTATATTAATAAATGGAATTAGTTATAATAGAAAATAAATAAAATAACTTCTTTTAAAGCAGAATGTTGCATAAAAAAGTTTATAAATGGTTATTTGTGTGTTAATTGGTTAAGTAATTGTATAACTGATGGGTAGGGGCACTTATTTGTGTATAAATTGGATCAGTTTGTACCATTGTATTATTCCTGAGAAGGCAAAAAGCCGAGGTACCAGAATAAAGTTGAAATATCGATCCACAAGGCAAAGCTAATTTATTCTGTGTTATTTTTTTATCTATTTTGTTTGGTGTTTGGAATATTAATGTTGGATGAAAGATGGCATGAATTGTTGATGGAAGATGGCATTATTTTCAAAGGTCCTAAAACTGTTGTTCCTGCTTCCTTACAACAAGAGTATATTGGAATTTTGCATCATGGTCACCCAAGATCCACATCCACAAAGAGAAGAGCCAGAGAATTGGTATTTTGGCCTAAATTATCAAAAGACATTGATAGAGTTCTTTCTTTTTGTTCAGTATGCAATTGTACTAGACCATATTTGCAAAGACAACCACTTTAACTAAATCCAATTCCTGGACTACCTTGGTCAACTGTAGCAACTGATATCTTTGAATGGAACAATTAACAATACTTATTATTAGTAGACTCTTATTCAAATTGGTTTGAGATTGATCTACTAACAAACTTATCCTCAGCTACTGTTATTACTAAGTTGAAACATTATTACTCAGTTCATGGTAGTCCACACAAACTTTTTTTCTGACAGTGGTACTCAATTCATTAGTCAGTCATTTCAGAAATTTGCAAAGGAATGGGACTTTGTACATATCACTAGTAGTCCTGAATATCCTCAGCCAATGGTCAAGCTGAATAGCAGTACACAGTGCAAAGCAATTACTTGAAAGGTCAAAGAGTGACAATACCAATGTATTCTTGAATTTACTTAATCTCAGAAACATACCCCGTGATGATATTCTTGTCTCACCTGCTCAAAGACATTTTCCAGCAAACTAGAACTATGCTATGTTTCCTCAAGTTTGTTGCAGCCTAAACCCAAGAACAATAAAACCATCAAGGATTAATTAAGAAGCATAATAGCCAGAAGTCAAGTTATGACAGATCAAGCAGAGTACTTTGTCCATTGAGGGAAAGAAAGATGGTATGAATCCAGGCAACAAAAGGTTTTGATCAAATAGGACAGATTACAGGCATCTGTGCATAGCCGAGATCTTACTCGGTCAATTCCGAAGGAGTGGAGTATAGAAGGAATTGCAAACATCTTCTTCCTGTACCAGAACCATCATCATCACTGCAATCACAAGTTTATCTGTGATGCAAACTCTAAATCAAAGAATGAGTCAGACACTGTTTCCAGACCAGAATGTGTTCAAAAGTCTGATTCTGTTCCTGAAAGTGATTTTGAACATTCCACAGGTCAACCATTTTGCAGAAACTGCCCCAGTTGCTAAATCTAATTCCCAGTTTTATGTCACATGATATGGACGAGTGTCTAAACCAAGTGTGAAATATGCAGCAACTTGATTGTACATATCAATATGTTTAACATTGTATAATGCATGTCAATAGATTATTTGTGATTTCTGCATGCCAGACAGTCTTATAATTGTATGGTATTTTTCTCAAAGAGAGAAGATGTAGATCAGAGTGCAAAGTGTGTGTGCTTGTATCTTTAAAAAGCATATATAACCTGTACACATGCACAACCTTAGTGCCATTTTGAAGGAGCTGCTAGGGAGTGTGCATGCATGATCATAGTCATTTATTATATATGTTATTTCTAAGTTTCAGTCTATAGTCAACAATAGTAATGTGCTTGTGTATAATAAAGCTGCTTGAACAGAACCCATGAAGATTTGTTTATTCGTGTCCTAAAATGAAAGCAACAGAAATGATACCTTACTAAAAAGATAAAAGGCATAAACAACATGTCCTAAGTGGACCAACTCACATCACTGTCACTATGCTCGGTATCCTACAAACTACTAAGAGGTGACTGGTGTTTGGTATACAAGGATTTTCTGACCCATTACAGATGGATTTACTGCACATCTCTAAATCAAATGATGTCAGAAATACTTGGTCTAGGGATTTAAACTTCTTCTGCAACATCAACAGAATGGTTTGGAGGGACAGATATATTTCAGAGAGGATAATGCTACTATGAAACAGACTCTAAATCCACATAAAACAACATTCATCCCTGTCTATTTTTAAGAACAACTTAGATCTATGAATGGAAGACAGAAAGTTTACACCAGGACTTCCCCCTAAACCAGGGGTCAGCAACCTTTTTGGAGCAAAGAGCCATTTTTTCTTAAAATGTTTGGTCCAAGATTTACAAAGAGTCACAATGAGTACAGAAGGTGCTTTGAGATATGATTTTTTATTGCAGTATGGGTATATATGTATTTAACACAAACAAAAACTTCAAGCACTTACAAAAAAAAAAGAAAAACAAATTAATGGGACTTTTGACACTGTATTTCTGCACAGAATTGTTTCATGTTTGGTGAGTATTCAGAAGTCTTCAATTTTAAACAGGTTTCAAGGCTTATATCATTAAGTTGATTCCTTAGCTTGCTTTTGATCGCATTCATGTTGGATAACATCTGTTCACAATAATAAGTGGACCCAAAAATCGTCAAAATTCCAAATGCTACTGCTTTGAGTTGATAACACTGCGGAAGGCTATTCCACATTTCGAAAATCAGCTGGTCCTCCTTTTGACAGTTGGAAAGTTCCGTCCATTCGTGATTCATGGCTGCCATTTTCTCTTTCCAGATTTTCATGTTCTACTTGTAAAGACATAAATTGTGAAGACCGCAGATCTTTGCTTTTCAAGTCTGTTAGTTGTAGTTCAAACTGAGCTCTGTCAACTGTTGGAAATGGCAAAAAATGTATTTGATTGACTTCTGCCACAAGTGTTTTTTTCAAGAATGAAAGAGTGGACTTTTCATGTCTGAAATCTTTGAAACGATCCATAAATGACTCATGCATTTTTGCAATAGCTGCCAGAAAGTACTTGCTATCAATGACACTTCCAGTAGTTTCCAGATTTTTTTAAAAGTTTCGAAATGAAATAGATTTCCACTTTTCAAGTCTTCCACAAACAACACAAGTTGTTGTTCGAAGGAAAGGATGGCTTCCAGAAGTGTATTTGCATTCTTACCTCTACCTTGTAGCTTCTGATTCAGGTGGTTTAAATGTGATGTCATATCAACAGCAAAGTAAAATTTCTGTAACCATTCCTCATCACTTAACTGTGGATATTCGTGTTCCTTTTCACTTAAAAAAATTTATATGTTTAAGGCATGAGGCAAAATGTTTCAAAACTGCTCCTCTGGATAACCACCGGACTTTATTGTGCAAAAGAAGGTCAGAATATTGACTGTTTACTTCTTCAAAAAGGGCACAAAACTGTCAATGATTAAGTCCTCTTGCCATTATTTGGTTAAATATTTTTACTACCAAATCCATCAACTTTACAACTTCGATGGGAAATGTCTGTGCACATAGCACTTCCTGATGAATAATACAATGAAAGGTAAAAACATCACGTTCTACATTTTGTTTGAAGAGGGTAACAAAGCCTTTTTTACCCATCATACTGGGTGCTCCATCTGTAATGATAAATACCAATTTATTGATGTGAACTTCCCTAACGGTCAAAAATTCCAAAATTGCTGCAGAGATATCTTCACCTCGAGTTTGTCCTTTAAGAGGCAGCAAAGCCAGTAATTCTTTATGGAGGCCTGTATCAGAAACGCACCATTCCAGAAGGCTAACTTGTGTGATATCCTTCACGTCACAGGACTCGTCACATGCCAAAGAAAATACAGATGCCGATTTTATATCATTAATCTGTTGAACTGTCACATTCTTGCCCATCTTAATGGTTCTGTCGTGAACAGTTTTTGCAGATAGTGGAGTGTCTTCAGTTTTTTTAATAATATCTGCTTTATTTTTGAAATCAGAGTAGAGATGTTCAGCCAAATGTAAAAAGTATTTTTTTTACATATTCTCCATCCGTGAAAGGTTTTCCATGCTTTGCAGTCTCATGAGAAACAGCAAAACTTGCTGTCACATTACTTGAAGATTGTATCCAGCTGCTGAATATTGATGTTGATCGTTGCATTTTTTGCTTTAATTCTGTCACCGCTTTTTTTCTTTCTTCTCTGACAGAATATCTATTTGCAAATGCATCATGCTTTGTTAAAAAGTGATGTTTGAGATTTGATTTTTTATTAGATAATTTTTTATTGCAAATTAAACATGTTGGCAGACCCATAGAGTTTTGCATAAAAGCATCATTTTCTTTCCATTTGGCTTTAAATTCATGGTGTTCATCTTCTATCTTTCACTGTTTTTTTCTTATTTGCCATCTTGCAGTTTGTGGAGGTCCTCCAGGAATCTGCAAAGGTGGGATGCAGTCTCATCAGTAGAGTACCATGGAAGAAGTGAAAAACAAAAAAACCTCTTAAAATATATAGCTGGTCAATGAAAAATCTGTCCTTGGCTATGCTATGAAATAAGACCCATCAGTGCTCTGAACATATTCATAATGGCACCACCTACTCTGATCCAGTAATATTTCCAACATACTAGCAAACAAATTCAGTATGAATTTTACCCCATAAATGACTATGTGCTTATCCCTGAATCTCTCAGGACCTCCACCCAATCATCACTAAAGAACATTTACTGAAGGTGCTCACCAAAACTAAAAATACTTTGTCCATGGATCCTGACTGATTATCTGGCTGTTTAATTAATAGTACTAAAAAAAGCCCTGATAGAACCACTCCTACTGTAATCCAACTGTATTTGAAGTATCATATATTGTAACAGAGATACAAGAACTGGACGTGGAAATTGTGGGAACCTGGCAAGCTCTTCTGCACCCCCATGTGCAAGACGAGCTCGTCACACCCCTTGACATTTATATATGAATGTCAGAGTTGCATAAATGTAAAGAAATATGAAAATCACAAAACAAAATGAATCATTACTGTCACCACACTTTCGTACCACTCTAGCAGTACCTTTCTAAGGAAAACGGTATTAGTTGAGTTCAACATCATTAATAATTCAGTTAATAATGAACATTTGTAGAATGTGTCAGAAGGCAGTAAGCTTTTAATGTGCTTCAGCATGTTACATCTCCAACATGATTACTCAGTGATATTAAACCAAGCTGCTAAGCATATATGAATATTTTTTAGTTTAGTAATGCATCCAACTTGCAGTACTTTGTTTTTAAATAAACTGGCATTTTGTGGTAATGTATGGCATTCTAAAACTCCAAACACCTTAAATTAAGTTCAGCATGCTAATATAGGAAGAAAAACAGAAACTCAAGCATGCGTCACACAAAACAACATTAAAAAAAGAGGAAGTTTTAGAAGGAACTGTTAACAGTTTCTCATTACCTGGCCAGAAAAACAAAACCTGCAAATCTAAGCATGCACTTGATAACACAGGAGGTCAAAAAAGTTACATCATGATAATGCTACCTACAGGAGGATAATATAGCAATAACCCACGCCTGGGTGTGGGTAATGCTGGATTTACCCACTGTTGGCATGGTTTGGTCACGAGGGCGAAGCCCGAGTGGCCAAACAAAGACAACCATGGGTAAATCCAGCATTACCCACACCCAGAAGTGGGTTATTGCTATTATACAATGACATTATTTAAGAAAACAAATAATTACTTTTCTTAAATAATGGCATTGTATAATGCCTCCTTGCTGCCCTTCCGCAGCTGTCTGGTATTCTGTGGCAGTTCTGATGTACTGCACATGCCTATGCCTACGCAGTACATCAAAGCTGTGGGCAAAAGCAATGGAGAAAGCAAGATCTCCATTGCTTTTTACTGTTTCGCTATGTTAAATGGGTTTAACATAGCGAGACAGCTTTAAAAAAAGCAACAGAGAATCTCCGTTTCTTATTTTAAAGCTGTCTCGCTATGTTAAACCCATTTAACATAGCGAGACAGTTTTGAAAAAAGCAACAGAGAATGCAAGATCTCAGTTGATTTTTACAAACTGTTTTGCTATGTTAAATGGGTTTAACATAGCGAGACAGCTTTAAAATAAGCAACGGAGATCTCCATTGCTTATTTTAAAGCTGTCTCACTATGTTAAACCCATTTAACATAGCAAGACAGGTTTAAAATAAAAAGCAACGGAGAAAGCAAGATCTCCGTTGCTTTTTACAGACTATCTCGCTATGTTAAAGGAGTTTAACATAGCGAGACAGCTTTAAAAAAAGCAATGGAGATCTCCGTTGCTTTTTATTAAACCTATCTCGCTATGTTAAACTCCTTTAACATAGCGAGACAGTGTTTTAAAAAAGACTTGTACTAATGGAAAAAGTCTGGGCGACCGGACCTTTTTCCATTAGTATAAGTCGATTTACAACGTGCACGCTGACCAATCAGCATGCACGTTTTGGAATATTAATGGGGTGGTCATGGTATAATGTGGAAATAAAGCATCATTTGTGTCCATTGTACACTTCTTAACCTCTCTATAATAGCAGCATCATATTGTGAGGGATGGAACAATTACATGATAATGGCCCGTCAAAATAAGTAATAAGTATGTTCTGCCACTTCAGACTGGCATTAATACAACATACTTTTCTCTAAGTCAGGCACAAAATCCCCTACTGACTACTATTCCTTGTTTGGTCACTGCACTCTGATGTGACTATTAGTCCTTGTTTGGTCACCACTCTGATGTGACTATTATTCCTTGTTTGGTCACTGCACTCTAATATGACTATTATTCCTTGTTTGGTCACTGCACTCTGATGTGACTATTATTCCTTGTTTGGTCACTGCACTCTGATGTGACTATTATTCCTTGTTTGGTCACTGCACTCTGATGTGACTATTATTCCTTGTTTGGTCACTGCACTCTGATGTGACTATTATTCCTTGTTTGGTCACTGCACTCTAATATGACTATTATTCCTTGTTTGGTCACTGCACTCTGATGTGACTATTAGTCCTTGTTTGGTCACTGCACTCTGATGTGGTATCTAAACTTTTAAATCTTTACTAATAATAAAACAGAAATACAGTCTCAAGCCAACATGAACTGTGCATTTCTCAAGAAGTCCATTATTTTAAAGCATAGTACTCATGAAAAAAGAAAAACACTTTTTTACTGTCCAGAGTTCAGGGGTTAACATTTCTATTCTAACTTCCTTGTACTGTAGGTTAAGAAAATCAGTCCTTATTAAAGCAAATCAAGCTATCTTCTCAACAGGATGTGACAGAATGTTGCATAAAAGATTACAAACAAAACTCAAAATCAGACACAAAGGCTGTCAACAAATGATTTACAGTTCTTCCAGATTAGAACAATGAAAAGGGCATGGACAAAACTTTTTTACTGCAGCAACATCTACTTTTCATCTTAACTTCAGTTAACGTTCATCCCTGCTGCCAAATGAAACACATAAATAAAAATAAAATTCCTTTTTTCACTCTGTTCAGCAGGAGAGTTGTAAAACATATAGCGACCACACTAGCTGCCACAGCTTGTTTAACTTTACCTCCAACTTCCAACTGCCAGGCAGAAAATGCAGGGCAAGCATGCAGTTGTTCAGTCTTAACTGCTACAACTGAATAGGAAGTTACTGCTCATTATAGAAACTCAGAGCAAGCAGCTCCTTAGCCGTGAATATGGAAATTCAGCTGCTTTGCCACAGACATGGAAGTTTACAAGAAAATCCGCAGCGACATGATCAAAGAGCAGCATGTGGTTCGGGAGCCTCGGGTTGCCAGCCGTTGCCCTAAACAATTAATGGACAGTTGTAGTTCCTAAATGCTTATCCTAAGTATGGGTCACCTGAAATTATTTATGGTATAATCCCAGTTATTCTCATTAGGTATAATATATAATTATTGACCATGGGATGGGTAATGCAAATCTGTGATGAGATGATTAAGTACTAGTTGTTAACTGGATAATGTCTTTTTATGTTCTGAGGGAACACTGCTGAAGGTGGTAGATTTTCTGAAGTGGTGCTGGTCTGTTGCAGGTTTTTTAGGCTTTTTCTGGAAGTAAATGCTGGTGCTCTGTAATTTGTCTAACAGCTGCAGTTACTGTATGCAGAAGTATGTATCTTTTCCTGAACAGATGTGCTGTATCAACTTCCAAGCAGGGGAGGATTTTAACAGAGACCAAGATACCCCCATTCTCTTACCCCACTCTTAACCACAAACTTCTCCACGTCATGATGATGAGGTTATCATTTTAAAAGTGCACTCCCTGTCCTTATAAATCAGACTTCTCCTATGCTGCTTGTGACTAATTGTGTGTTCTATACATTGTGTAGTTAGATAGGTAGGGAGTTTAAAGCCAGCCATAATTAAATAACGTGTCTTTGACAGAACTCCTTTTACAAATTTCCATTTATGAGATGTGTTTTTACTGGTAGAGGGCTTCTATATAAATTTGTATTACCCCCAGGCCTTACACAGTTTTAAACACACAATGATTCCATCATGCTATCAAAATGAGCTACATTACAGCTGTAGTATGAGTTATCCTGTGGTGCTGGCTGTTGATATTATGCTCTGTAGACTAAATAAATACAGAGGAAGAAAGTCTGAATCCCACAATACATGACTACAGTGCTCGTGCTTATCCGCCATGCTGTGTAGAGAAGGACTAATGCATGTAGCTGTGCACGTGCATGTAGCTGTGTAGTGTAACTGTACATGTGAACCACCTCCATACCTTTTACATGGACATCAACATATTTAAGAATGGTGATGTCATCCATACAAATGTGCACTGTCACCATTATAAAACATCATCTCTTGTGGAGTGTGTGATTCAGGCAATGTTCTGTCCCTTTGTGATCTTAGGTAGTCTGTTCAAATCCAGCCATTACTCCTTAGACTCGCTTGTGTCAGTATGGCTGTGAAAGTTATCTGCTGTGAACAAGTGCATCTGGGGATTCCTCATAAAGGAATTTATGTTAATTTTTTAACATAAATTATGCTTTATTTAAAAATGATGATGCCATAGGATGCAAACTACTAAGGCTTCTCCTGTGTTCTGATGATATCAGACAATATTCTGTATGCAGTTGCCTTAGTAAGGCACGTGTTGGAACATGTGATTGTAAACACATTGTGCATGATTTCCATTGTACCTTCACAGTGATGACTGCATTACACATTATATATGGTTGCACATACCTAGCAGCAGGTAATGTTGTGTAAAAAGAGACATACAGCAAAAGTCTTTTAAAGAAATTACAGGTGCACATATCCCTTTCAGGAGTAACATAATGTAAAGGCTTCAAAGACCAAAATATGTCACAATTGTAGCAACAGCTGTACCATGGTGCATTCATTCTAAGCAATATCTTGTAGCTTCTGTCTTCATATAGTTAGGTGTTCAAAACACGCATTGACTGACTGTAATCATTATTAATATTATACATGAATGACATCCACGACTGTTATAATGTGTACAGTTACAGAGAGAGGAAACCCCTCCCATCCATTTATCTCATAGAAATTGTTTGCGACACAATCATATGATATAATGACTTCACATACATACAGTCTTATAGCTTTGTTAAAACTTCCACTGTGGCATATGTAATTCATACACATCACTAGTTGGTAGGATTGCGTAGCTTGCAGGTCAATTCCAGCAAATGGAAACATTCTAAGACTGTACTGATATTGCACAAAACATTGCATGAATTTATTATTTTCAATTTTTACTTTCGAGAAAGAAATATAAACTCATTTTGTAATTTCTTGCCAGCAAAATGGTTATCCTATGAATGTCATGGTGTGAGTGCTTTTGCAGCACATGCATCCAGTAATAGCTTGTATAGCATATCTACACAGGTAGACTGTGGTTCAGTTCTGGGCGAATGTTGTTGTACAAAACAAACAGGAACTGCTTCCTTGGCTGAGAAACATTGATAGGGCACTGCTCACAGTTGTGTAAACATTAACATAGTTACCTCTTTGTCATCATTCTGACAAAATCATATTCTGCAAATTATCCTTTAATGTCCTTGATTACTACACACGTTAATTTAATTTGTGACAAGATCTATTCCTTTATCGTGTGTCAAATGCAGTCAATACACAGTTCTGTAGTGTGTGTACTATGATAGGGAGGAGTTTGAATATGATAACGTCTGCTTGTCAGTTAACTGTGTCAGACAAGAGTAGCTTAGACAAAGGAAGTATTTATAGCACAATCAAAGGGCAACATTTTTAAGGGATCACTCTCAAAGGTAGACAATCCATACCTATTACAATAGGGAAGTGTTGTAAGCCCTTCAAGTATGTTCATCATGACACACAATATGCTTCTTTATGTGATGTCACAGCATTTATGTATTACATTGCATGTGTTTTTTACATGCTATTATGCCAGTATTCGTTGTAATGCCTTGTGAGCATGTCCAGTATGATATGTATGAGACATGCTCCATTTATGACCAGAGACCTTGAATTACTGCAGTGTCATCAGATCTGTATTGTCATTTGTGTGTTTTGACTGCAATTATATTACTGTTTATGATGTACATGGATATGAAACACATGCTTGTTTAACAAACTGTGTCAAGGTAATTTACCCCTTTCTATAGCTGTCAAATGGCAACAAATGGTAAAACATGTCCCTTTCTGATCTGCATGACACAACAGCTGTATGGTTTATTTTTTCTTGCTTATACAGGATGAAGTGGAGAATATAGCACTACAGTCAGTTATCGCACATACTTTCTCCTTATATACATGTAATATTCAATAAAAGCAATGTATGCAAATAGCCCCTTATGTAGACACTGTTCTTGCTAACTCTTGTCTCAGCTTGGCATGTTAACATTCATATTACATTTACTCCACTTTTTTATAATGTTGCATTGTGTCCCTCTCATATCTGTTGTTAGCCTCTCCATTTTAAGTTATGTACATTAAACAGGATTATTTATTTTCACATCAGTATAGACATCTTTCCATTTAAAATATTTCTTTGTGACATGATCACATTTGAATGCAACTGAGTACATTTTCTCCATTTGCAATCACTTCATATTTATATCTACGCTATTTACCTTGTATTCTATGTATATTCTCCCAATTTAATGTCCGCTGCATCTTAATTCTTGTATTCAACTTGCCCTTACGTCATATAAGCTGTCCACTCATGCTGACATAATAGGTTTGCCTACAGGCAAACAGTCTTCTTTACATTGTGCATTCATGTTTCCCTACACGATTTCATGACCACTGACACTCCGCTAACCACAAATCTGTGCCTGCAATGATAACCAGCATGCATATTCAATGAGCGCTGCTGCTCGTGGATCGTGTGGGCTTCATGCAAAGCCTACACAATTTTAATGAATCCCAGGAATAATTTTTTAAAGCACAGAAAAAAAAAGCACTGAATTGGCTCTTAGGTTAGTATAGCTATCACTGCCTTTACATCTTTACTAGAAAAACACAGCAATAATAGCCTATTGGATTCAGTTTGTGGTTTTGTCTAAACGTGTAATGAAAAACGTTACCAACTTAATTAGAATAGGTCATCTCTGAAGTTATCCTACCAACTTATTCCATAATAAGCAAATTAACTAACTGAGAATAATTGTTATGCCTATTTAATTTCTTTCTATTAACAAATATAAATCATTGTCAGCAACATGTGATAGTTTATACCCAAAGGGCTAGACATGAAGACATGAGTATATAAAACTTGTCTCACTTTTTACAGTATTGAATTACAGAAATATTGGCAAAAGAACTGTAGAGATAGTAAAAATATTCAGATGTAATCAGATAACTTTTGATAAATGGTCTGGACTCTTAGTTATTGTTAACATACTTATCAGTGAAAGTCTAGTGAAATAGAAAGTAATATAAGTTGTTTATTGGCATCATAATATAATTACCTCAGCAGAAAAAAGAGTCAGCTGACAGCAGTTTAGAGTTGCAATGGATGTAATTAAATTCAGAATATTTGATGATGATAAACCCATCTGTGTCGTTATCATACAGTACTAATGAGGAAAAACACATTGAAATTTCAGTAGCAATTTTACACCTGTGCAAACTGGACATTCATTGAATACTAAGAAAATAAGACAAAAATATTAAAGCAAATATTGCCAGTAAGGATCATATGCTACAATGGTGATTTAAGTCCATGGACAACAAAGATATACAAAATACCCCAGTTATTGTCTGTGAATCTTAGAGAGAAAAGTACAGCAACATGATAATCAGGCTTATTGTGAGTAATATATATGTTCACTGTATAATTATCAGGCTTATTGTGAGTAATGTATGAGACTGATCATATAAAAAGGCCAACTTATGTTCTGAACATAGAGAGAAAGTCAGCCTGCTTTTAGAATAACAAAACTGGTGGTACAAAGAACTCTTGCCACAAAACCTTAGTTTATGATTTGGGGTAAATGGAAAGCAGACAGTAGATGATCAGAGCAGAAATTTCAGCAAATAACATGGGTCCCTGCTAACAGCTTAGGATGGATTTCTAGAGGATATAGTATTACAGAAGCTTATTGTGCATTCAAATGAAGATGTATTTGGTATTTCATCAATCATTTCAATGCGGCATTGCTTTTATCACAAATCTCTAGGGTATATGAATGAACAATATGTTTTTTTTTTTTTAAAATAGGACAGTACAGAACACAGATTATTATTAAGGCAGTGTGAGCACAGATGACCATAATATACCACCCAAGCACATTAGTAAGAATAGCAAACTGATATTACTTTCATATTACTAAGAGTTTAGTGAGTGATCTTCATGGCCAGGTCATTACTAACTTGCATTTATCAGAAAAAAATGTAGAGCACTTTATTCCTACAGTGAAAAGTAACAGGATTATTACCTGTGTGGCATTTTCATTAGCGTATTCTTAATTGGGCCTCCTGAAAGATGTCATTAAAGGCAGTTATTAATTGTACTGCCGCTCTTGCATTATTGTGCAAGTCATTTCTCACTTCATTTTGCAGGTTGTCTTCCAGCGAGAATGCTGAATAAATTATCACCAGTGACTTAAAGGAAGACACTAAAACTCTGTTATCAATTTCTACGTCAATACTTATATTCGGGTTAGACAAGTTTGGAAATTTTAGGATACTTATTGCTGACTAATTTAGTTGTAATTACTCTAGGTAGCTAAGCGTTGCAGTCAATGTCTGCAATTATTTTTCGTGATGTACTGTAGTCAGTTCCTCCTTATTGTTTAACTCCTGATTTTTATTTCTTTTATTCCATTTCTATTTTCTATTATTTTTCTCTCTTTTTCTTAGCATGGATTAGCACCCCCTTGCAAGCATACATTCTTCCTAGGCTCATAAAATGGGTTACCTTCTTGACTGTTACTTGTTTCTCTATGTTTTTACTCTGTATTGCTCTGTGATAATTTCTGACATTAATTTAGGTTCATCCAGTTATTAAAATGAGCTTCAAATCAGGCCTTTGAGATTTAAAAATGTTACTGTTAACATTTTCACTTGAAATAAACAGCTGTTACAACTACGGAATTAAAACCATGGGAATATTTCATAAAGGTTGTATTAATTAATATGACAATGACAGTGACAAATTTCTAATTACTTCTGATGCATACCCATCTTAATGGCTTGAGAGGGAAATGATCTTGTTAATTTGTTTAACAGAATAATTTAAAATGGGGTTTTCAGAGGTTTCTTGTATTTTATACATTTACAACTCAGAAGTTTTGTATGCTAAACCTTACTGATATCAGAATACAATTTAAGTGATTTAACATATTTATTCCACGCCAAGCATTTCATGTCATCATATTAAAATTGCTGTTTTACTTTAGCATAATTGACCAGTCCCTACTTTTTCAATCACGCCAGGTTTTGTTACATTTGAAGACAGAAGTAGCTTACATATAATTTTGAGTTACTTATTTTATGTGAAAATGTTGCTGCATTCCACAGAAGTTTCCCAGGTATGTTCTTGTGTCATTTAAACCTCAGAAATTTCCAAATGCAAAGACATGCCCCGGGATTCAATAAAGCCTAGACTATGTACACAATTCTAACTGAGCGGACAACACGGGCATAACTCACACTTTCTTCCTCCAGTTTTAGTTTTCCTACTGATATTCTTGCAGCTTTAAATATTGACAGGGATTCATAAAGGTTACCGCAAAGTGTAGACTACATGTACACTTGGTGTAATCTTTCTGAGTGACTAGAAAGCAAAATACATGTGATAAAAATGTTCATGAATACATATCCTGTGCGCTTTATTGAATTTGGCCCATGAACATGCCCTTGGGACCCAGTGAAGTAGTTGAAAAACACTTGAACCATTTTGATGAACCAAAAATGTAGGGGAATCATATATATACAAGTCTTTCTTGCAGTGAAATATGTTTAAAATGTATAA
Source organism: Protopterus annectens (assembly GCF_019279795.1). Taxonomy (NCBI): domain Eukaryota; kingdom Metazoa; phylum Chordata; order Ceratodontiformes; family Protopteridae; genus Protopterus; species Protopterus annectens. Next base: position 634,841,712 of record NC_056749.1, read on the forward strand.
AATCTGCTTTCAAAGTAGATTTATACAACAATTACCGTTATAATCCTGCACTGTTTTTAATAACTTGTAATAACTGTTTGGATACTGAATTCAGAAAAACAAAATCACTTCCCTCACATATTTATATATTCATTGTAGTTTTCTAAATGACCCTGTAGTGTGTTATGGTCTACTTTAATTTTAAGCATTTCTCAGTAGGCAATGCTCTTCCCTCTCTAAAAGAAACACATTTATATTAACTAAATAAGTAGAATATATATATATATATATATATATATATATATATATATATATGTGTGTGTGTGTGTGTTTGTGTGTGTGTATGTATGTATATATTGTAGTTTTCTAAATGACCCTGTAGTGTTATGGTCTACTTTAATTTTAAGCATTTCTCAGTAGGCAATGCTCCTCCCTCTCTAAAAGAAATACATTTATATTAACTAAATGAGTAGATTTTATATATATATATATATATATATATATATATATATATATATATGTGTGTGTGTGTGTGTGTGTGTGTGTGTGTGTGTGTGTGTGTGTGTGTGTGTGTGTGTGTGTACATATGCATACATCCGTGTAGAGTAATTCAAGGCAGATAATGTGATTTATAACTTAATATGATAAGATCTAGTAGTAATTTCTGTATAACAAATTTGGAATTTCTTGATTTCCATATCTTTTAATGCCTTGTAACCATTTACATCATTGTAAATAGTTGCTTTGCTATTATTTCAAATGAATGTTTTCTTTGTTCTTCTTAGAACCGAAATAATGGCAGAGCTCTTGAAATAATGGTTACCCTTGCAACATCAGGCCAAACTACTTAAGGTAGTTCAACCTAACATTTCTGAAAATGTTCATTCTCCTTTTACATATTTAATGCATTTCAGGAACACAGGTGATGCACAGCCTTTCCTGTCAGTTGTTCAGCACAATGCAGACTAGCTGTTATTTGAGACCAAATGATCACAGGAGACACATGCGCGCGCGTGCACACACACACACACACACACACACACACACACACACACACACACACACACACACACACACACACACACACACACTTTGGTGGTTCACCTGTGGCCCATCTTTGTGATTTGTGAGGAAACAATGCAATGTCACTGATTATGATGATGCTTCTAGATGGGCCAAAACAAATTGGTTGAATTTCAGTCACCAAAAATGAAAAGATGAAAATTTCACAATCCCCTCCTATAAAAATATAAAATAAACAGTAATATGTTATTGTGGAGAATGACCTCTACTCTCCTTAATTTAATACATCATAAGCTGCTTAGGATAGGTTTTATTTTTTTAAGGATTATTTTTAGTAAAAGACAGTTCTAGCTGCTAGTTCTACCAAAGTCATAGTCAGACATATTGTCATTAGCCAAAGGTGATAGTTATAGTTAAAAAATGTAACAGTTCAGTTTATTATTTTTTTTCTGTTTAACTGTGCACTTAGCTGTAGTCTCAATGCAAATGTGTTTTATTTATGTAAAACAATCAGAATTTGTGTTGCATTTTAATTAAACTGAAAATGTGATCAGGACGTATATGCCCAATGACAATTTGGCTCCTCAGCCATTATTGCATACTTCCTTCCTTACATTAATTGACATTTAGAGTAATTAACTTTGTGTTGGCCTGGATGTGTGATATTCTATTATCTTATGATACAGTAGAATAAATATTCCACAGAAATGTTGTGTACTAATGACTAAAGAAGATCATTAGTTTGTATTTCTGCTTTAATCTGAACTAAATAATGTAAAACATACATGTGGTTGCATAAAGGTTCACAAAAGTTATTCCTTGAGTACTATTATAATTTGAATGTGTACTGGTGTGGTAAGTAACATCCATACAATTATATACCTCATAAAGTAAACTAATTATTTTTACAATGGGATAAGCCCCTCCATATAGGGGTTTGCCCATAACCCACATCTTTCTCTATCATTCTCTCTTCAGGATCACTCCATCTCAGAAAAAGAATGATTATTTCAAACAGAAAAAAAGTCTCACTCTTTCTCAAAATGTACAGTTTGGGAGTTAATATAATATCAACTAACAGAATTTGTTCCCTGCACAAAGCTACAAGATATACTGAGAAAACAGTAAACTAGGAGTTCATTGAGAAGCTGTGCAAAGTCGGCCAAGAAATGAAGAGTTGAGTGAGGTAGATGAAGAGAATCCATAGGCTATCATTCATGTCTAATTGCTGCAACTTGCTGTGCGCTGCTCCCCGCTGTTCTGCTCTTCTTCCTTTCATCATCTTCCTTTTATCTTCTGCTTCCATGAAACCCACCTTGATCTGTGTTCAACAGTGTATCCTGCCAGGGCACTCAGAGCTCTATTTATGAAGTAATACCAACTTGGGTCTATCCTGAAGCCTTCCAGTTTCAGCTGCTGTCCATATCTTCTTCCCTCTGTCTTTGATTTTGAGATCATTCCTTAGTACCACTGCACTGACCAGTCTCTGTGCCCATGGCATGTCCCCTTTCCTCAGTGGTTTGCATTCTGAACTTAGCCAGCTTTGCTTTTAAGCTTAGCCTTCCCATGACTGAGCACACTGCCCTTCAGTTTTGGAAAGCATGTGCTGTCCATATCTTCTTCCCTCTGTCTTTGATTTTGAGATCATTCCTTAGTACCACTGCACTGACCAGTCTCTGTGACCATGTACCACTGCACTGACCAGTCTCTGTGACCATGTACCACTGCACTGACCAGTCTCTGTGCCCATGGCATGTCCCCTTTCCTCAGTGGTTTGCATTCTGAACTTATCCAGATTTGCTTTTAAGCTTAGCCTTCACTTTTGAGGAAAAAAAAGCATGTCTTCTCTCCTTCTTCTCTGTCTTTCTTTTGATGAGATCAGATCATGGAGTACCACTGCACTGACCAGTCTCTGTGACCATGTACCCACTGCACTGACCAGTTCTGTGACCATAGTACCACTGCACTGACCAGTCTCTGTGCCCATGGCATCCCCTTTCCTCAGTGGGTCCTTTCTTCTTTCTTCTTTTTTTTGATTTCATTCCTTAGTACCACCACTGCACTACCAGTCTCTGTGACCATGTACCACTGCACTGACCCAGTCTCTGTGACATGATGTACACTGCACTGACCCAGTCTCTGTGCCCATGGCATGTCCCCTTTCCTCAGTGGTTTGCATTCTGAACTTAAGCTTAGCCTTGCCGTGACTGAGCACACTGCCCTTCAGTTTTGGAAAGCATGTCTTCATGTTTTATCATGGGTCACCTTGACTTGCAGTATTGCTCTGCTCATTGCTGTAATTCACATAAATCACCTGCTTTGTAGAATGGAATTTCATGGTTACCAGATCTGCTGTATCTACCAAGATTTAAGATTCCCTAATTGCACCTTTCAATAATCTTGTCCAAGACTGTGCAGAGATTTTCTAAAATATGTCTGTGATAAGCACATCATAGTTTATCATCCCCCAAATGTATTCAGTAAGTTCTTATCTGTGTGTATGTATATATATATATATATATATATATATATATATATATATATATATATATACATAAAATGTATTATGTATGCTCAAACATCCTTAATGTCAAATAGAAGTTTGAAAGTATATAATGAACACACACACTTTGTAACCTATAAAACCTTAAAAGATAAAGAAATGAAAACTGTTTTCTCCTGATCTTCACATTAACACCCCCCATAACACTAGCCTCAAACTCATCTGAATAGTGGCTTCATCACCACCCCCTGCATCTCCTCAGTAACACATACAAACCCTAACCCCCCTCACCATAATTAAAAAAAGGCCTTCCTGTAACACTACCACTACACAAGACACACTCAGACACAGAAACATGCATCAACATACACTACAGACATGATGTCCGAGCCCTTACCTAATCCCAGCCCTAACTCTAATATACACACGCACTCACATGCAAATACATGACACAAATACCCTTAGCTAACGCTTACCTAATCCTAACCCTCAAACACACTGTAACCCCCCTCCCAATCCCCACTCACCCATTTCAAAGAAATGGCACTTCTAGATGTTGGACATTCAATTATCCAGACATTAGATAATCTCAACCACCTCTTGTGCTTGATGACCAAAGCATCTTTCGAAACAAATGTAGGGGAATCATATATATATATATATATATATATATATATATATATATATATACAAGTATTTCTTGCAGTGAAATATGTTTAAAATGTATAAAATCTGCTTTCAAAGTAGATTTATACAACAATTACCATTATAATCCTGCACTGTTTTTAAGCCAAAAATCTGATGTGGATCAAAAAAACTACAGAGCTCCTTTTATAACTTTTAAGTATATGCTAATACAACAAAAGTACTGTGTTACTTGAATGCTGTAACTACAGCAGCTGTATAAATTGGCTGCACATCACATGACAAACCTTATTGTGTCTGATTGTCTCATGAGCATTGTCTCTGAAATGGAAATAAAGGGAACATGTAGAGAAGGTTTCTACACCTCTAACTCATACACACATACCATATGCTCTGAAGAGTACATAAATTAAACCATTTTTTAGGGGAAATTATCTCTTACCTGTATGAGAGTCTTTATATTGTTCTTATATGTTAAATTTTACTGGACATATATATGTACCTCACAAGCTGCTGATACCTTTAAAATAGCAGCCTTTGTAAGCATGCAGTCATTGCCCTACAGCCAGAGAGCTTTATATTGAGTTACTTACTGCCTGTACATGAAGCATTAGGCAAAAACAGTGGAAGAAAAAATCTTGATTAACTTTTTGTGAAGCAGTACGCTGTATCTGGCAACATTTATACAGATCACAGAATGATGCAAGAGCAAGCCATGAGTGCAAAATTGTAACCTTTAAAGATACAGTATTTATCCTGAGCAGCGTGTGACAGCAGATAGATCTGTTCTCCCTTACTGAACAGCTGAGGTGGAATTAGTCTTATTTAAATGTTGATGATTTGAATGAGATTGACATGAATTGCTGTTCTTGTAGCACATTTCTTCATGAAAGCCTATAATTTATACTTTATTTTTAAACCTCCTTTGTCTCATCTGTGCAGATGCATTCTTGACAATCAATATGTACTTAAGTTACAAGAGAATTTAGCACCATCTCTCTCATTAGCTTTGTAGACTTTAGCCTGAAGTTCACTTCTGCAATGTTTTATAACATTTTTGCTATGGCTACAGCACTTTTTAAATGCTATATCTAATACTCAAAACTTATTTAATAAACTACATAATATACAGACATTCTTTGTATTCATAATTGATATGTTATTGACTTAAATATTTTGTCTTGCTTTATAGCTTATTTTGCAGGAAATTACTTACTCATTGGGCTGGATTTACGAAAGCTTGCACGGAGTTGTAGAGTAGTGTAAGACGTCAAACAGGCAATATGTCTGCCGTGCGATTCAAGAACAGCCGGCAGGGGGCGTGCACGAGAGCTGCTAAAGCTACTCTTACACAGACAGCGTCATGGTATGCAAATGACCTCATTTACTGCTGAAAGCTATGCAAATGAGGTAAATTTGCAATCCAGGAAACACTAACCTGTCCGTGGAAGATTAGTGCTATCTGCAGAAATGTACTAGTTTGGTAACGGAGTACCGTTCTGCAAATAACTAAACGGAGCTCTGACAGCTCCAAATAAAGGATGCATACAGTTGAGGAAGCATGCCAATGGCCAAATATAAGGCCATTGGCATTTATAATTGTTTAAAATTATTAAATTTTAACTTTTTTCCCCCAGATCTCCGATGTTTAAGCATAGCGCAGCACCGCGCAAACGTGCAGCGCTTTAAAAAACAAGAAAATAATTTAAAAATAGCCAAAAATAGGCATTTTCACTAAAAAGCTTATCCTGCCATGCAGGTGAATGGCAGGCTGAAAACAACATGGCCACTAAGTAGGGGTTGCTAAGGTGGGGAAGCTAAGTGTGAGAGATGTAACCATGCATTAGTAGGCAATCCTATATAAATGAGGATAAGGATAGTGAATTCCAATTTTCCCCAGCATGTGAGCCATATCCCAAGAGTGTAAGAGTAGGAGTAGGTGAGTAGTAGAGTAGAATATAGGTGACATCATGAGGGGGTATGTCAGAAAGGCTGTAAGCTAATTGGAGCACAGTGGCTTGTGTTTGCCCTGAGTTGTTCAGGATTGCAAGAGATGTGCCTACAGTTGTCCTATTTGAAAACCTGAAACCAAAGGTGCACACTGTTAAAAGATCAGAAATTTATTGCAAACATGCACACAGCATGTGCACTTGTGTGTGCTCGTGTGTGCGCATGTGTGCAGTGCTGCCCCAGGTGGAAACAGCAAGGGAAAAGGAAGGAAAAGAAGTAGTAGGAAGTTAACCAAGGAGAACTAGCAGAGCTGCCAGGTGACGTTTATCAGAATCAGCCAATTACACTGGCAGCAGACTATCCCAGCCCAGCCCACCACTTTAAACTCTGCAAACAGCATTTCCCCCTGTTTTTTTTCCCCAAGAACTCTGCAACACTGCAGTATACAAAGAGGGAAAGCTTAAAAAGCTTAAGTCAGACAAAATGTTAGGGGCTGCTCTTGCTATCATAAACCAACATGCGCAAGGTGCTGAGGGTGGTGATGTTGTGAATGCTGCTGAGAAACCCACAGTGAGGAGATGAAGAAGAGTGTACAGACCCAGGGTAACCTATCAGGGGCTACATGAGCTGGAGATAGTGGAGTGCTATAGGGGGAACAGAGACCTCCTGCAGCAAATTGTTGAGCTGAGCTGTGCCGGCCACGCCTCACACACAGAACCAACAGAGGGGAACCCATCCCAGTGGATACCAAGGTATGTGTTGGCATTAGAATACTAGCTACAGGTACCTTCCAGAGACCAACTGGTGATATGATGGGGATTTCACAGGCATCAGCATCCAGGGTACTCCACCAGTTCCTGGATGCCATGTCAGCACATGTCGGTGACCACGTATATTTCCCCAATTTCCATGAGGCATTGGCCAGCAATATGTCTTTTCCACCAAATAGCAGAATACCCTGAGGTAGTGGGTGCAATAGACTGCACGCACATATGCATCAAAGCACCACCCGGTGAGCGGGGTAGGGTCTACATCAACTGCAAGGGCTTCCCCTCCATCAACTGCCAGTACGTGTGCGATGCCCAGGGCATAATAATGAATGTGTGTGCTGGCTGCCCTGGAAGCTATCACAATTCCCACATCTGGCATCTGATGCAGCTGTACCAGAGATTTGCCAATGGGGACATCCCTGATGGTCACCTAGAGGGGGATGCTGGATACACACTGGAGGCATGGCTGATGACATCCATCAGAAATGCACACACATCTGAACAAGAGCTCCATAATGAGGCACACGCGCAAACAAGAAACATAATTTAGTGTATGTTTGGGATGCTCAAGTCACGGTTCTGGTGCCTGGACACATCTGGTGGAGCCTTGCAGTACTCACCAACTACATGTACCCAAATTGTTATGGGATGTGCCATGCTACACAATATGATCCTGCGGAAACAGCTGCAGCAAGAACAGCATGGGGCAGGGCCAAACAGCCACCCACCATTGCCAAGGCCTGCACAGGCACAGTGTGACTCGAAGGAGGAACAACCTGAGCCTGCCCCAGTAGGCAGAAGGAGGAGTGCCCAGTATGCCCTGGCCTTGGCAAAGAGGCAATGCATAGCACATACACTGACTAAGTAGGAACCCTGGAAATGACACCTCTCTCTGACTCGCACATACAGTAAAAGGGATGCCTAACTTGACACTACCTGTTTTCAAACATGTATAGGGAGTGTACTATGTGCATCCAAAATAGGCAGCACCACTTGAGGCATGAGTGCCCTATTTTAAGCAATATAAAACACTGCTAAGCACATTTTACCAGAATTTAGCATATTTAAATACAACTGGGCGTAGCTGCACAACATCGGGCAAAGTTGGGCAATGTTGGGCAAATTCGAGCAAAGTCTGGTAAACATGCTCACACCTGCTTTACTGTTCCTTAACCAGTCAGGTCTGCCCAGCAGGAAAATAAAACGCAGTGACAGGGCTCAAACTCAGGATACTGTGCACTATAGTCACAGTACTGAACCACTAAGCCATGACAGTATTTCACTGGCACAGACACAACTTAAGTCACTCACACATAACAGTTGGGGGAGTCACATATCTAACGGTTACAGCCAGCAGGACAATTGTAGACAAATGCAAACACAAACAAATGCTGTATCCTGCCCTCTGAAGAGGCATATGAGTAACCTCCCCCCAGGCCTATGCAGACAGATAACAGCAGGCCAGGCAGTGTGATGTGGGCTGGGTAGGCTATGAAGTCACAAACTAATATGCGTGTAATTGGAAGCTAAGGTCTGTAGTACAGTGGTATGCCTCAAGCCAGTATGATAGGCAACAGTACAGACTGAAATGGAGTACCTGACATAGCAGTGCAGGCCTAGCAAATGTGTATAAGTATCAGATGTACCCCTCATCCTATGTACACCCACAGTAACAATAAGGTGTGCTGCCTCGGGTAGAAATGTACAAATAATAGCTGTCCCCCCTGTATGTAGAAATGTTGATAAGTCTATACAAATTGACTCATGGAAGCCCTGCAGGCACAGCGTGCTTCCTGTCAATGTACAACACAAAGGTGAGCCTTGAAGTAAAAACCAACTTGATTTTTCACACACATATAGTATATATCCCCATAGTGGGCATGCTCACACACTTTAACAAATTTAATAAATTTCAGTCAGCAACATACTGAAAGGTCATACTGGGCATGCTCACACGCAAACAAATGAAGCAAATGTCAGTCAACAACATACTGAAAGGTCATACTGGGCATGCTCACACACAAACAAATGAAGCAAATGTCAGTCAACAACATACTGAAAGTCATACTGGGCATGCTCACACAGGCCATGTCTGAGTACAGCAGTGGGCCACACATATCTGGCAGTTGCAGTTCTTACTTCAGACACTTGTCACTATTCACCAATCCTGCCTTGCGCACACAGTGATATGAAAACAGACCCATATGATATATTGGACCCCTGTCATAATCAAACTATGCACTACAGGTACTTAAGTTGTTCAAAGAAAGTGAAAATCCAAAGAAGATCAATAAATCTCCGATCAGTATCATCAAGAAACAATGAGCACTCCTAACATTATCCAAGCCATGTTCTGGCAAAAATATTGCCAAAGAGTCCATAGAGAACCATGAAGCTTTCTTTCGTTATGTCATAAATATCGATGTAAACTCATATATGTTCTGAGTCAGTGCCAAGTGTAAATGAATACATGTACATGACTAACATTGCCAACATCTTGTCAGACAGGTTCATACATATTTACCCCCCCCCCCTCCACACTAACAAAAGGGCCCATTATCATACCTGGAGATTGTGAAAACCCAGAAATCACATATACAATGGTTATAAAACCCAGAAATCACATATACAATGGTTAAACAGCTCTATCCAAACCTAAAAACACGGCGTCTATGGGATGACATGGTCTCCCTTGCTGTGTTATATGTGAACTCCAAAACAAACAGACCCTGCACCTGAACAGTCTGTTGAGACTCAGTCTCTGTACAGGATATGAAACTGTTGAATGGGTTGCAGCATCATTTGGCACACTCCACAAGTGTTTGCACAACAGACCATGGGAACCATTGTCTTATAAGCCTAAAAGCCTGATGTGCAAGGCCATGGAGTCCATCATTATGGAACTCATAAACAGAACTAGTGGGAGCCTACAAACATCCAACCCTACCCATTTTGGTTTGGACAGGGGCAGATCATGGTTCCTAAACCTGCTAGACAGTTTTCAAGGCAGTTACCCAGGGCATACATCAATGAAATGAGCTATACACGGCCTACATAGACCTTAAAAAGCCCTTTTCCAACATTGCACACACATGTCGTATCCACAAAATCAACAACCTGTGCATAAACACGTATGTCATCTGATGGATTGCCAACTGGGGCACAGATAGATCCCACAAGCTAAGAATTGTGGTCTCCCTGTTGGACTGTAAGCTGGTAACAACTGCTGTCCCCCATGGCTCAGTCCTGGGACCCCTCCTGTCTGGTGTATACTTTTCAGAAATACAGTCAAACACACAAGGGCTATAGTTAGCAAAGTTTGTGGATGACTGCAAAAAGGTTGTCATAATCGATGTTTGGGACAACAGAGACATCCTTAAAAAGGGTCTCAGTCAGACAGATGTGGTATCAAATTTATGGCCTCAAGCTACAGTCATATAAATACCACATAGGTGCCAACACTCTAAATATGGAGGTAATAAGAAGGGATCTATTGGACACATGTGGATAAGTCATCTCTACTTCCAGAAACACATTCACAAAGTGGTTAGAAAATCATGCTGTGTGTTCCCACAAATTGCCAAGGTCTTTGCATGTAGGTCAATGGAGGTTCCCTATACTCATCAGTCATCAGACCCATCAGAGAGTATCACGGCACACTTGCGATGAATCTGACTAGGCACTTTCAGCAGCTGCAAAAAACACTGAAGTACCTCAACAAGAGGATTACTGGCCTCAAACAGTTGCCCCATGCAATAAGACTGAATTTAACTCAATCTGTACTCTGTTGCATACTGTCTACTCAGGCGATCTCTGCCCAACAGACAGGTCCATGTCCAATGCAAAACTGATGTACATGCACTATCTGAAGTAAACCCAAGCTCACTGTGCCACATGCTCTAGGGATATAATCATCACAACAATAAATAGAACATGTTGGAGGGATACATTACTAATTCACAGACTTCCCTTGCTTTGGAACAGGCTCCCAACCTACATTAAGCTGAGTCCCTCACTGACACTCTTCCAGAGGAGCCTTGATGAGTGTATGTGAAACTGAACTGTCACACCATGGATCACTTCATCAGCTCTACTACACAGAGGCCTAGGGAACTAACACCATGTGTGGTGATAGCTGCACACTCTGGCCATACTAATATATGCCTTCAGGCAGATAGCATATTACCTACCTATGTACATATATATATATATATATATATATATATATATATATATATGTCAGGACTGTCCCACCCAGCACACATCCCAATGGCACAAAAGACATGAGGTGCACATCTCCCCCACTGTACATAACAGCCACCAGTATGTGTAAGCATTACAGTGTATGTGGTCCATGTGCCTGCTGTACAACATGACTGTACAATGAAGTACACATCTACTATCTGTAGACATGTACCTGTCACATAGGTTCATAGGTATTTAGTAGACTATCTTCATGAAGGCATATATTAGCCTAGGCAAGTTGTGCAGCTTTCACCACCCCATTGGGTAGTCTCCTAAGCCCTAGTTCTAATAGTTAGTACCCTAAGCCCCATTCTAGTGGGGCTGCTGATGTGATGCCTGGCGTGAATTGTCTGTTTCCCATCCACTCATCAAGGTTCCTATTGAAGAGTGTCAGCAAGGGGCTCTGTCTGATGTACATTGGGACTCTGTTCCACAGTAAGGCAAGTGTCTGGGATGGTACTCTATCCCACCGGCATGTTGTATTCATTGTTGTGATGAGGTTCATATCCCTGGAGTGTATAGTGTGACTCAATTGTGTTATCCGTAGATGGAGCATGTTCAATAGTTATGTGTTGGACATGGATCTGTATGTTAGGCAGAGTGTGCCTCTGAGTAGGCAGTACGCAACGGAGAACAGATTTAGTTTTACCAGTTGTGTTGCATAACACAACTGTTTGAGGCCAGTAATCCTCTTGGTGAGGTACCTCTGTGGTCTCTACAGCTGCTGGATATGCTTAGTCGAGTACATCCAAAATGGTGCATTGTACTCAATGATGGGTAAGATGACTTAAGAGTAGAGTCCCTTCTGGTGAATATTTGTGTCATTCGGGGACTCTATTATGGAAAACACTTTACAGTTCCCAGCAAGCTTAGTCAACCACAACCCTCCTGTGTTGACATGTACTTTTGAGAAGTCTATACCAAATAGGAGGGACCCCAGGACTGAACCCTGGGGGACACCAGTTGTTACCGGTGTAGAGTCTGACATGTAGCCAGCAACTCTTAATTTGTGGGATCTATCTGTGAGCCAGTTTGCAATCCATCTTGTGATGTATGGATTCATGTCCAGGTTGGTGAGTTCATCTATGATACCTGACCGGTGAATGGTGTCAAAGGCCTTAGCGAGGTATAGGTAGGCTGTGTGGAGCTCATTTCAATCATCCGTAGCCTGGGTAACTGTCTCAAAGAAATCCACCCAGTTCAGGAGGCATGATCTGCATTTGACAAAGCCAAACTGGGTGTGCTCAAGTGTGTGAAGGTTCCCAATGTCTTTATTGTTGACTTCCATTATGATTGGCTCCATTGCCTTGCAGATCAGACTCGTCAGGCTCATAGAGCATGAATACCAAGGGACTTTTGTGGCCCCACCCCTGTGGAGTGGGAAGAACGTTGCTGTGCAACATTCTATGGGTACATATCCTGTATAGAGGATGTAGACAGAGAGGTGTAGGTATCCTTGATGAATATGGATACATCACCACCCTATGTGCTATGATCTAGGTTCTGATGCTGGAAGGTATGGAATGAGTAATATCCTGGTTGTGCTGGTGTGCTCTCTGGAGCCTTGAACTAGGTTTCTGTTACTGCACAGATATCAGTATTCTCCATACTGAGAAGTGCCTTGAGTGTGTGCATTTGGAGGCTGAGACTTCTGGCAATGAGTCGCATTTAGCTCACTTTGTGGTTATTTGTGTTGGTTACGGGGTTTGGTTTGTCCTGAGTGACCGGTGTCCCACACCTGAAGTCAATGCCTCATTGGTCCAATCTGACAATAAGCTAATTACCCTACATATCCACATTCTGCCCATCCCCCCCCATTAAGGAAACCATGTTAAAAGTTTTCTCCAAAGCCAACTTCATGCTTCTTAAGACAGAAGTGGTGAACTTCAGGACACCCATGCAGATGGACAATACAGTTACGACTACTGAATCCTACACAATTGCACTTTATAAGCACTTACATGAGTGCATGGATCATGCTATCCCAAACAGAACCAAGATGCTATCCTCCAAGAAAAGGGAGCCAATCTGGTGGTCCCCTGCCATAAACAAACAGTACAACAGAAGGAAGAAACTGTTGCAAAAGAGGGTAAAATCCCATGAGTGGAGGAGCTCCCTGGTCAGCCTCAGTAAGAAGCTGCGATCCCTATTAAAATCCTCTAAATCTAGTTATGAAAACAAAATTGCCACTGATTCTAAAGACAACCACAAAGCATTCTATAGCTATGTCAAGAATCTCAATGGCAACACTCAGATCTGCTCTGAGTTACAGCACAATGGCACTAAATATACAGACCCAACTGATATTGCCAACATCCTGGCAGATAGGATCAGTGCTAACTTTAGCCCCCTCTCACCCATGAAAGAGCCCATCTCCATACCGGAAGAATGCAAAGTTGCTGTCATCATGGCTGCACAGGTAAAAACCACTCTCCAAAGCCAGGAACACAGCATCCATGCGACCAGACAACATCCGAGGCTGCGTTCTACATGAACTACAGAACAAACTGGCACCACACCTAAGTACCATGTTCAGTCATAGCCTCACCTTAGGCTTTGAGTCTGCTAAATGGTGCACATCAATGGTTATCCCACTGCACAAGGGGGGAGCCACCACGGACCCTGGTAATTAGCTCCCCATTAGCCTGATGAGCCTGGTCTGCAAGGCCATGGAACGTATCATCATGGAACTTATAAACAAAGACATTGGTAATCTCCAAACTCTGGACCACAACCAGTTTGGGTTTGTAAAAGGCAGATCATGTCTCCTAAACCTGACAGACTTCTTTGAAGCAGTCACCAAAGCCATAGACAAGGGTAAGGTGGTTCACACAGCCTATCTAGATCTTGCCAAGGCTTTCAACACCATCCCCCACTCTGGAATTATAGATAAACTCACTAAACTAGGTATAAATCCCTATGTCACAAGATGGGTTGCCAAATGGCTCACTGACAGAACCCACACTGTGAAAGTAGCAGACTCCAAATCCGACTTCAGACCAGTGACAAGTGGAGTACCACAGGGTTCAGTACTGTGTCCTGTCCTGTTTGGTATCTACTTCCCTGAAGTACAGGCTAACACAGAAGGTCTTTGGCTAATGAAGTTCCCAGATGACTGCAATCTAGGAGCCATAATCGAAACTACTAACGATGTGGACATCCTACAAAAGGGCCTCACTGAGACAGATGCCTGGTGTCAAAGCCATGGCTTCAAGCTCAATGCAAAAAGTGCATTGTCATCCCCTTTGCTAAAAACTCTGTACCCATGAACTACAACATAGGTGGTAGTATACTTAACACTGAAAGTGTGATAAGAGACCTTGGGACACAGGTGGACAGTAGTCTCTCCTTTGATAATCACATCACCACAGTAGTCAGGAAATCCTTCTATGTGGCACACCTCATCACAAAAGATTTCTCATGTAGAAAAAAAGAGGTCATTGTTCCCCTCTACTCATCATGCACTAGATCCATTATAGAGTACAACGCCCCTTTTGGTATGTACCTCACAAGACATCTACAACAACTGGAAAGCCCGCATAAATACCTGACAAAGAGGATGACCGGCCTCAAATACATGCCCTACACAGACCGTCTCAAAACACTCAAGCTTTACTCTGTCGCATATTGCCTACTCAGAGGTGATCTCTGCCTAACATACAAAGCTATGTCAAACACAGAGCTGTTGGACATGTTCCACTTAAAGAAATCCCAATCCCTCCGAGCTTCGGCCCCAAAACCCAGACCAAAATGCAAAAGGAGGGGGTGTATCTATTTTCATAAAGGATACCCACACCTCCAGGTTAGTGGCACAGTACGAGGCCTGGGAGACCATCTAAGTGCAACTAACAGTGGGCAAAGCTGCTTATCAGATCGTAGCCTGCTACAGATCACCTACCTTGTCTCAGGACCCTCACTCAACATTCCTGAGAATACTGGAAAATATAAAGGTCCTACCAAACACCAGGATATTAGGAGATTTCAACTACCCAAACATTGACTGGGAGAATTACTCAAGTACAAACTCCTTTGCCCAACGCTTCCTAGAATTTATAAACTCAAACACCCTGGAACAGCTGGTCACCACGCCCACTAGAGGTGACAACATACTGGACCTGATCATCACCAACATGGGGGGGATCAGTGTTCCACACCAGAAATAAACCCCTCGCTGGTAAGATCAGATCATAAAGTAATCACACTGGACATCCACATCCCAACCCCACCCCGTCAAGGAAACCACTGTGAAAAACTTTTCAAAAGCAAACTTCACACTTCTCAAGACCGAAGTGGAAAGTTTCAAAGCCCCCTTGCCTCAGGATAATGCTATCCAATCTGCAGAATCCTTTACAAGTGCATTCTATGAGCATCTACAGGAATGCATGGATTGAGCCATCCCAAGTAAAACCAAGACTCACTCCTCCAAAAAGAGGAAACCAGTGTGGTGGACCCCGGTGGATCCTCACCTAAATAAGCTATACAACAGAAGGAGGAAACTACTACATGATAGAGCAAAATTCCAAAAAGGAAAGGCATCACTGATCATTATTAGCAAAAAACTACGATCGCTCGTAAAATCATCCAAGGCCAGTTTCTAAAGAAAAATTGCCAAGGAATCTAAAGATAAACACAAAGCCTTATTTAGCTATATCAAAAATTTAGGTGGCAACTCTCAGATATGCTCTGAGCTACTGCAAAATGGCAAAAAATACACTGAACCAACTGGCATTGCCAACATCCTGGCGGACAGGTTCAGTGCAAATTTCACCCCCAAAAGAGCCAGTGCCCATCCCAGAAGAATGCAGAGCCCCAGACATCATGGACATGCAGGTAAAACAGCCCTCTCCAAAGCTTAGAACACAGCATCAATGGGACTGGATGGTGTCCCAGGCTGCGTCTTACACGAGCTCCAAAAGGAACTAAATCCTCACCTAAATTCACTGTTCAGACTCAGCCTTACCACAGGCTATGTACCCAAAGAATGGCGTACAGCAACAGTCATCCCACTCCACAAAGGTGGTGCCACAACAGAACTTGGGAACTATCGCCCTATAAGCCTGACCAGCCTGGTCTGCAAAGCTATGGAGCGAATTATCATGGAACTCATAAACAGAGACATTGGGAACCTCCAGACACTGGACTCTACCCAATTTGGCTTTGTTAAAGACAGATTCTACCTCCTAAACCTAGTTGACTTCTTTGAAACAGTTACCAATGTCATAGATGAAGGTAAGGTAGTCCACACAGCCTACCTGGACCTCGCCAAGGCCTTCAACACCATTCCCCACTCTGGAATCATAGACAAGCTTACCAGCTTGAACATTAACCCCTATGTCATGAGATGGGTGGCCAACAGGCTCACGGATAGAACACACATGGTCAGAGTTGTGGGTGCCATGTCCGACTCTAAACTAGTCACAAGTGGCGTCACACAGGGCTCGGTCCTGGGACCCCTCCTGTTCAGTATATACTTCTCTGAGGTACAGGCAAGCACGAGAGGACTATGGCTGACCAAGTTCGCAGATGACTGCAAACTGGGGTCCATAATCGACTCTCTGGCTGACACAGACTTCCTCCAGAAGGGTCTTACAGAGACAGATACCTGGTGTCAAAACCATGGCCTCAAACCAAATGCCAAAAAATGCATAGTCATCCCCTTTGGAAAAAACAAAGTGCCCATGAATTACCACATAGGTGATAATCCATTAGGTACGGAAAATGTAATTAGGGACCTGGGGACCCAGGTAGATAGTAACCTCTCCTTTGATAATCACATTGCCAAAGTGGTTAGTAATTCCTTCTATGTAGCCCACCTAATCATGAAAGGGTTCACCTCTAGATCAAGAGAGGTCATTGTGCCCCTCTACTCATCACTCATTAGGCCCATAATAGAGTACAATGCTCCATTTGGTATGTACCTTAATCGGCACATGCAACAGCTGAAAAGACCACAGAAGTATCTCATCAAGAGGATCATGGGCCTCAAAGAGATGCCCTATGCAGCTCGACTAAAGAAACTCCAGCTCTACTCAGTTGCTTACTGCCCTGCTCAGAGGTGATCTACGTCTGATGTATAAGGCCATGTCCAACCCGGAATTAATGGATATGCTCCACCTCATGAAAACCAAATCTGTTAGAGCCACATGCTCCAGTGAATTAAACCTCAGCACAGCAATAAACAGGACGTGCTGGAGGGATGGATTCCTGTCCCAGAGACTTCCCTCACTCTGGAATAGAATCCCAGTTTATGTTAGGCAGAGCCCCTCGCTGACTCTCTTCAAGAGGAATCTTGACAAGTGGATGGGAAATCGTAAATTTACCCCTGGAATCACTTCAGTGGCCCTGCTAGACAGAGGCCCAGGAATCTACTTTAAAAGGGAGGGGAAAGCCAACACATGCTGGCTAGGCTTATAAATGGCCTTCGGCAGATAGCCTAGTACCTACCTATGAACCTACATGCTTTAGAGACCTAAATCTTGTCACCACAATAAACAGAACATGCTGGAAGGATAGATTCCTGTCCCAGAGACTTCCCATACTCCAGAATAAACTACCTATCTATATCAAACAAAGCTCCTCATTAGCACTCTTCAAGAAAAATCTTGATGATTGGATAGAAAATAGGAAATTCACCCTGGGGATCACTTCTGTGTCTCTGCTCGACAGTGGCACAGGAAAATAAATTTCTTGGGTGGCAAAAGCCAGGGTACCTTTTTGGCTGGGCTTGTATAGACCCCAGGGCCGATAGCCTAGTACCTACCTATGAACCTTTGAGCCTTGCCTAAAAAAGATAATATGGGGAAAGCAAGAACCTTGGCCAGTATTCAGAAGCATAGCGGCGACAGGTGCAAACCATCTGTAGCAAAGCAACAAGGCTTGCCAATCATGTCATCACAGGCAGACAGAGACTGGATCCCCTTTGAATGACACCAGAAGCTCAGCCAATTGTTGAAGTTTATCGTCTTTCTGTTATATTGCAGTATCATGTAGGTGAAAGTAAGATGCTACTCAAGGTCAGGGTCATACCAGCCTGGGCTACATGAACATAGAGCTAATATATATCTATTGTCATGTTGTCCTGTGAGGTATGTCTCAGATCATACACACTGACATGTACAAAGAACACGTCATATATGTACCTGTTCTGGAGTGATGTAAGTGCTTGTGTTATGTGACGGATCATAGCACCTGACAGGCAACTGACAGTAACCTTCCCCTTGTCCAGCCAAGTGAGTGGAACATCTGTGTGCCTGACTATGAAGTCACCTATTACTAGTGTGTTGGGTATGTTGTTTTGCCTTAGGGCCTGTTGTGAGGCACAGTGATTTGGTGTATTATGTGTTTTCTGGTGTGTGCTTGGAGGTGCATGTTGCTTGTTTGTCTGCTTAGGAAGATACTCTCTCTTTTTCAGATTAATATTTGTATTCTCCGAGTATGGTAATGTGTATTTATGTGTGTGTTTTGCTGGTGCTTATATTGTAGGTCTATGTGAAACAGTTGGTGTTGTGTTTGTATGACCATACGCCTCCTGACTGTATTGTCCAGTATTGGGTTGACAGAGCTTAGCCAGCAGATTGACCCTGTGTGTGCCAGCATGTGGTGTATCAATCCATATATGATATGGTCATGGCCTATGCATACAATACACACTCAATACACCTAGTATGATAAGCCTGCTGAGGTTAGCAAATGTGAAAAAAACCTTTGTGCAAACTGTCAGCAAGTAATGTCTGTATTGCACCCTGTAACTCCATATTGCTTGCTGAAGTGTAAAGATGTACTTAGTTTGGATTAAGAACTCCGCACTTGCCAACTGTGTGTGTGTGTGTGTGTGTGTGTGTGTGTGTGTGTGTGTGTGTGTGTGTGTGTACGTCTGTCTCTCCCTGGGGAGAGAGCAACCTTTTTGGAGACTACTCACACCTCTTAAAAGTGGTATACTCATCTTTGTCAAGTCTGATGATGTCACCATCCTACAAATATACCTGTGGAAAGGTGAAATCCCAGTAATGTGGATAGTGCTTCATGTAAATGCGTACTGCTGTAATATCAAAATGTAGTTAGGTAGGGGTTTGAATCCTGCACTTGCCAACTGAGTGTGTGTGCGTGCCTCCCTGGGGAGGAGCAATGTTTTTGGAGACTACTTGCACCCCTTAAAAGTGGTATACTCATCTTTGTCAAGTCTGATGATTGCACCATCCTACAAATATACCTGTGGAAAAGAGAAATCCCAGTAATGTGTATAGTGCATTGTGTAAATGCGTACTGCTGTAGTATCATAATGTAGTTAGGTAGAGGTTTGAATCCTGCACTTGCTAACTGTGTGTGTGTGTCTCCCTGGGGAGGGGCAACCTTTATGGAGAATATTCACACCCCTTAAAAGTGGTATACTCATCTTTGATAAGTCTGATGATGTCACCATCCTACACTGTCTTCCAAGACCACGTGAATAATCCACTACGAAACCTGCGTTTGAAATATTTATTTAAGCTTCTCTTTAAACATGCACTTTTCGTCAGATTTAAGAATCCAACTTCATCAGAAACAAAACTTTAAGTTAACAATCTACTAGAGCATTTTATAGCACCCAAATCTCATTGAAATCACATTGAAGTCACGCAGCACTACACATGTACTATGCAGAGAGCTCACCCTACTGGTGAGACTTGCAACTACTAGTTAATTCTTTATTTTTTATTGTTTGTTTTTTATATATTGTTTAATTTCTACCTATATAAAATCTCATGTACATGCTAGTGGATTATTCACGTGGTGTTGGAAGACAGTGTTTGGGAAGTTTTTTGTTTACCTGTTTCAAACCATTTTCAAGGCTTGTGATGTCACCATCCTACAAATATACCTGTGGAAAGGTAAAATCCCAGTAATTTGTATAGTGTGTCATGTAAATGCATACTGCTGTAGTATCATAATGTACTTAGAAGGAGTTTGAATTTCGCACTTGCTGACTGTGTGTGTGTGTTCCAGGTGTGTGACACCACTGGTCAATGTGGAGTGGGCTTTAATTTTTCTAGTGTATGACATATCACAATGACAGCTGTATGTGCATTACACATTTTTTTTTATTTATTTTATTTAAATAAAATATCACAATGACAGCCGTATGTGCATTACACATGTAAGATAGCTGTGGGGAAAAGCCATATACATACATGTGACCTCAATTATTTCATAGGTGGGTACTCTGATTTCTCCATGAATGCATCTGTTATCTTTGCCAGAGCATGCTGGCACTTTCTAGACTTTAGGTCACTTCTGTATGTTTCTGACAAGCTTAGCCACTGCAGAGATCCCTGGGCTACGTCTTCTGTTTCACATCCACTGATCATGGGTTCTACTGAAGAGTGTGAGTGAGGGTTTATGCTTGAGGTATATTTGAATCCTGTTCCAAAGCAAGCAAAGTCCGGCAAAGATGACTAATCATTATAGGTATGTAACAACTTCTGTGGATCTGCATGCAAACCCTTTATTGCTCATGTACTCCACAGAGGGATTTCCAAAACCCTTTGGTAATGTGATTATCAAAGGGGTGATGAGTAAACACATGGCTCTATGTATACATTAGTACCTGTTCCACATTTTGGGGGCTACTACCTATGTGGTACTCTGGGGATACTTTGTTTTCTAAAAGTGGATAACTATACTTTCTCTGGCTTATAGCTTTACAGCATGAGTTTGACACCAGGTATCTGTCTCTATGATACCATTTTGGAGGATGTGTGTGTCATCTGGAGAATAAAGTATAGCCCACAGTATGCATTTTCATCAAACATGGCAGACATATCTGTACTGTGTTTGCTTGTACCTAAGAAAGCTATATGCCAAACAGGAGTGGTCCCAGGACTGAGTGCAGGTGAATACCACTATTTACTGGCATAGAATTGTACATGGAGGCTGCAAATGTTACTGTGTGTCCTACATCTGTGTGTCAGTTGTCAATCCATCATCTAACAATTGTTTATGGTCAGTCTGTTGAGGTTATGTATAATACCAGAATGTGGGATGGGTATGAATTGCTGGTGAGCTATAGCTTGGCTGTGTGGACCTCCCCTCCCTCACCTATAGCCTTGTTAACTGGCTTGAAGTCTACTAGGTGTAGGAGCCATGATCTGGCCTTTAGAGAACCTAAGTGGGTATGGTGCAGTGTTTGCAGGTTCATAATGTCTCTGTTAATGAGTTCCATAATGCTGTGCTCCATAGCCTTCCAGATAACATTTGTCTGGCTTATAGGGTGAGAGTTTCCAGGATCTGTTGTAGTTCTACCCTTAATCAATTTATGTTAACATTTGCACTGGGTGTGACGAGGGTGGACAGGTTTAGGAAAAAGTTTTGTTGGAACCCTCATATCATCGCTATTCCTGTTAATGTACACTGCAGAATCATGGCAGGATCTAATAATAGATGTATTTCACAGGCACTGTTCAACCACATTTAGAGATCACACAAGCTACATCATGCTTCTAGCATTTGGTATAATTTTTGGAAACAAAATCCACTGCATTACAGATCACTTGAATGAATTCACATTGTGTGTATGCACACATATGCACCTCTAAACAGTATGCATACCAATCACCATTTGCACAACTGACACATATATGTCTTGTGATGCTATTGAATGGCTAAGTCATATGACACACATTAGGTATGTGTAGTGTTTAAATATGCAGTTGTGTTTTAGCATGCCATGTCATGGATGAGACTGGCATGTCCACAATATGATCTACACTCACCATAAGTACCGTACATTGGGTATGTGGCCGAATGGTATTCCATCAATTATCCATGCACCACTGATGATGTTGTGTGAATACTCATCATGCATGTGCTAAAAATGTGTCCACAATTTTATTGCCTTTTGTTCTATTGCCATGATTTAGTTTTCTTCTAAAAGACTATAAACTCTGTTGGCATCAGTTCCAGTGAATAGTTTATACGACATTGGAAGGCAAGTTGCTGGTCTATAATTTTTAGGTAGCTTGCAGGTTCATTCTTAAGTTAGAGCATTGTTTTTCCTTTTGTTAACCAGGTTGGTGTCTGTTCAGGGTGTGCATATAAATAGTTCTTACTCACAGCTAAATCTTCGTGCAAAGATGTTAATATTTTAACCAGAAGTTAGGTACTACATCAGGGCCTGAGGTTTTCCAGTTAGAGGCTTTCCTGAACTTTATTTCAATCTGTCTGGCTGTTACTTCATCCCATTTCATATCCTGTACTTTTAAACTTCTTATTTTTTCTTTTATTTTTTCTATCCATTTAGCATCTTTGTTATGTCCCACAGGATCTTCATAAATACTTCTCCAAAATATATTTATTTCTTCTTTTTGTTGGTCTTTCAATTCCTTTTATCTAGTTTCCCAATTCTCTATAAAACATTTTTGGGTCATCAATAAATTGCATATTTTGTACTTTTCCTTTACATTTATCTGCATATCTTTTAAGTTTTTCTGCCTGTGCTGAATTTTTTTAGTTTATTTGTGATAGTGCATAATATATCCTGATCTGTTCTAATACTGCACATTGGTTTTATCACGTCTATCTTTGAGTATTTTTTTGTTCTGTTCCCTCTTCTATATTCTTCTAACAGTGACACTTCTTGTGTTGTTTTATAATTTTTTCTATTCGATACTTCCATGATGGTATTTGATTTCTCCCCTTCCTTTCCCTCAATTCCCCGTGTTCTTGTGGTAGAACTTTATCAGTTATTAATTTAGCTGCACAGCAATGTATCCTGTTTACTTCTGTAATATTGCATGGGTCACTGTGGACAGTCCTAATTACTGTTTTAATTTATTTTATCAAACTTCTGACTTTTATGGTAATTAATTCACTTAGCAGTGTCATATTGCACAATGAGAACAAAGGTATTTACATCAGATAACATATCAAACACAGAACCATTATAATCAATAGCATCAAATATAACCATCACAACACTTTTGTCTGCTGGCTTAATTACTATGTCAGTATTTAAATTAAGTTCTTTCAGTTCAAGCTCCTCTTCATTAGACAAGTTAAAAAAAACGTTCTTCTGTTTTTATTTTCAAAGAGTGACCTAATGTCTCTCTTGTCTGCATGAAAACTTCAGTCAAAGCTGATTAGGAGGTGAAAACAAGCTAGGTCCCTTAAGCATGTTGTTATAACAGGCACCATGTGAAAAGATCAGCTTAAGATTTAAGTTGTGCACAAAACATTTTTAACTCAGTTATTGTGTCTATTAAACTAGCATTGCTTGATGGAATAAATGATAATCCTTTTGACAAAATCTTCAAATGTACACCTGTCAATCGGAATGATGATAAGTTAGATAGCTGCATTCTTTTCCTCGACATACTCCTGGTCATCACAGTCCTGTGTTGAGTATGTGCTTCTCCCTCAGTTCTACTTCCTCATCCTCTGCTACACAATCTTGATGTTGACCACTAGAAAGGAAAAGAACCTGAACCCCCAGGTACAGAATGACATTGCTGCACATTCTCCAAATTCAGAGCTGTAGCTCCCTGACAGTCAGGCTGACACTCTGATGGGACGCCATCATTCATACCGCTCTGACACTTTCAGAGTTGACATCACAGTCTTAGACCAACTGAAGACATTGCCTTTCTCAAAGTCATCAACATCTTTGTTTATTTTCCTTTTTTTAAGAGGCTATAATTCTCCGTTCTTGTATAGATAGCATTTGCTGACATTCCATCTGGTGAATGAATGAATGAGATTTGTAGTTAGGGCTGCATGCATGAGATATAGCATTTGTAGTGTATGCGACTGGCATGCTTTTCAGTTAGATGTACTTACCAACAGTATTTTTATGGAGGACAGCAGTTTCCATGTAGAATTTAATGTGCAATTCATTATTTTAGGTTGAAGTGGAGGTTATAATGTATCCCTTCACTTGGAGTACTCATGGTTTTGACTATCCTCAATTACAGTTGTAACAGTTATTTCAAACAATGTGAATTCATTCAAGTGATCTGTAATGCAGTGGATTTATTTTCCAAAAATTATACCAAATGCTTGCTGCATGATGTAGCTTGTGTGATCTGTAAATGTGATTGAACAGTGCCTGTGGAATATATCTATTATTAGATCCTGCCATGATTCTGCAGTGTACATTAACAGGAATAGTGATGATATGAGGGTTCCAACCTAAACGCTTTACTGTCATATGGACTCTCCTTTTTTTAATTTCTTCAAGTATTTTTGGTTTCTAATACAATGACTGGAATGGACCCCATTCCTAAGTCAAAGTATGATTAAAGTTCATGAAATTAGTATTGTTTCAATCTTTGATGTCACTCAGAAGTGCTCTTCACAGCATTTGCAATGTGCCCAGAAATTACTCCTTTTGCAATTCATATGGGGTTACATATATTGGTAACATAGCTAAATACGATTGAAAATTATTTTTTATAAGACCCATTGCTACTACTACTGTTGGAACTGTCTGGGTATCTTTCTTCCATATTGCTCTCCTTTCTGCCTGCAAATCCTGATATTTTATGACTTTGTGTCTCTCAGTATGCACGCCACTGGAGACACTGCGTATGGTGATTTCAATGATCAATGCTACTTTTGTCTTCTTTTCATGGACCACTATATCTGGTTTTCTAGCATCTGTCTTTTAAAATGTTTGTAATGG
Source organism: Protopterus annectens (assembly GCF_019279795.1). NCBI lineage: Eukaryota > Metazoa > Chordata > Ceratodontiformes > Protopteridae > Protopterus > Protopterus annectens. Next base: position 634,866,481 of record NC_056749.1, read on the forward strand.
GTGATCCCATGTGATGTAGACTTCATCATTTTCTATGATGCTTTGTGGTTCATGTTTTCAGTGTTTTTCAGCCACTTCAATACTATAATGTCTGCACAATCCGCAGCACAACAGTCTTGCCACATTATTATGCCTTTAAGTGTACAGTCCTTCTGCCATTAGTATGTCACAACCTGCAACGAAGTGTGCAACCCTTTCCAATTCTGTTTTGCAAAACCTACATTTGTCTGTTTCTCCCACATGTTTAGTGGACTTTGTAAACCAACATGTACATAGCCCACTATCTTGGGCCTTCAATATTAACCTTTTATCTCTTGGCTTGAATTTGCCTCTGCTTAACCATTCCTGCATTCTATCCTGATCAACATGAGTTTCTTCCAGAAGTCTTCTATACTTGCAACTATATTTATGTATTTTCCACATTTCTTGCCTTCTCATCTGGTCCCTTATCTTATATTGTTTCTTTTGTGTTTTGGCACATTCAGTTGCTGCCTGATTTTTATCTACTTCTGATTTGATTTCCTTTCTTGTTTGCTTGATGTTGACATGCATCTGCTAGATTAAGCAGATAAATCATCTTAGATTTATTGTCTTCATGTTTCAAAACTTTCACTACATTTGGGTCTTGTGAGGTCAGCAGATATGTGTGGATTCCCATGATTGCAGATCTATACATGCAATCAATATCAAGAGGCCCATCACTCCTTCGGAATGGGGAATATATAATCTTGGTATGCACTGATTTTTATAAATCATTTGGTGAGCATGAAGCAACTTTCTTGTTTTCCTGTCTAATCTATCCAACACATTTTGGGGCCAGTTAATCACTCCTATAGCTTGAATTTTTTTCCTAGATGTCAATGCTGTTTTCAGGATTAATTTAAGTCTTCTAAAGTATTCCTTACTACGTTTTATTTGCATTTGTTCATGTTTTATTGTTGATCTTTCATCAATTCCGAAATATTTATACACTCCCTCTTGCTCACGTTCTTTTATATCACATTCTTGTCCCAAACTGATGTTTTCTTAATGCTGCAGTTTTCCTGCTTTAAATTCTGCTTTTGCAGATTTATCAACATGAAATTACATTCTCATATCATTTGAAAAAGTTTTTACAACTTGCAGTTGTGCTTTAAGTTCCTCATGTGATGAGCTATACAGTTTTAAATCATAGACAAAGAAAAAATGAAGTCTTTACACTTTGTTGTTTTCCAAGAGCCAAATTATAGACATGGCCTAAGCTGTTAAGTAGACAGCTTAATTGGTTAAGAGCAAGACAGAATAGCTGTGGTGACAAAGAGTCACTCTGGAATATCCCCCTTTTAATTTTTATCCCTGGAATAATAATTTGTCCTTTATCATGGCTTAATTGCAAAGTGGTCTGCCACAATTTCATGGTCATTGTAATGTAGTCAATCATCGTGGAGTATATCTTATACATTTTTAAGCACTCTTTTATCCATGGATGTGGGATACTATCAAATGATTTGTTATAGTCAATCCATGCCATACTTAGATTCTTCCCCTTTTTGCAGTTCTCCATTATGACTATTTAATAACAAAAGATCCTTTGTTCCATATGCCTTTCTTTTATTGCCCTTTTGTTCTATTGCCATAATTGAGTTTTCTTCTAAATTACTATAAACTCTGTTGATAGTTCCAGTGAATTGTTTATATGACATTGGAAGGCAAGTTATTGGTCTATAATTTTTAGGTAGCTTTCAAGTTCACTCAAGTAGGAACATTGCTTTTCCTTTTGTTAACCAGGTTGGTGTCTGATTGGGGTGTGCATATAAATAGTTCTTACTCACGGCTAAATCTTCATGCAAAGATGTTAATATTTTAACCAGATGTTAGGTACTACATCAGGGCCTGGGGTTTTCCAATTAGAGGCTTTCCTGAGCTTTGTTTCAATCTGTCTGGCTGTTACTTCATCCTATTTCATATCCTGTACCTTTAAACTTCCTATTCTTTCTTTTATTTCTTCTATCCATTTAGCATCTTTATGTCCCACAGGATCTTCATAAATACTTCTCCAAAATATATCTATTTCTTCTTTTTTTGTTGGTCTTTCGATTCCTTTTACCTAGTTTCCCAATTCTCTATAAAACATTTTGGATCATCAATAAATTGCTTATTTTGTGCTTTTCCTTTATATTTATCTGCATATTCTAAGTTTTTCCAACAGTGCTGAAATTTTTAGTTTGTGATAGTGTATGATAGATCCTAATCTGTTCTAATACTGCATATTGCTTTTATCACATCTATCTTTCTGAGTATTTTTGTGATCTGTTCCCTCTTCTATACTCTTCTAACAGTGACACTTCTTGTCTAAATTGCTTTATAGTTTTCTCTATTCGATACTTCCATGATGGTATTTGATTTCTCCCCTTCCTTTCCCTCAATTCCCAGTGTTCTTGTGGTAGAACTTTATCAGTTATTAATTTAGCTGCACAGTAATGTATCCTGTTTACTTCTGTTATAGCACATGGGTCACTGAGAACAGTCCTAATTACTGTCTTCATTTATTTTATCACATTTCTAACTTTTTTCTCTATTAAATAAAGCAACTCTTCTCCTAGCTCATTTTCTTCTAAACTGAGGGCACGTTTTTAGTTTTCCATTTCCTGTGGGCATTCTGTAGAAAGTTCTATAGCATCTTCCTGTGGCACATTCTTTTTAATTTCATCCTGTGCCATCAGTTGCTCTGTCATATGGGAACTCACTAGCCTATCACTCCTCAAAATTGACTGTGTCAGTTTCCAGCAGTTTCCTGTTCCTTCCCTTGCTGTCCAGCTTCAAGTGAACATTTATACTGGTTTCTTGTGGAAGGCTCCAAAATATCTTCATATGACACCTGACCAATTCATAGGTTCATATGTTGATACTAGGCTATCTGCCCTAGGGCATTTGTAAACCTAGCCAGAGTGTGTTTGGCTTTCACCACCCTTTTAGATTAGTTGACTGTGCCTCTGTATAGTAGGTCACAGAAGATAGCCCTTTTGAGGTTAGTTTACTGTGCCTCTGTCTAGTAGGGACACAGAAGAGATCCCAGGGGTAAACCTATGATCTCCTATCCACCCATCAAGATTTCTCTTGAAGAGGGTCATTGAGGGACTCTGCCTAACATGGATTGGGATTTTGTTCCAGAGTGAGGAGAGCCTCTGGGATATGAATCTGTCCCTCCAGTATGTCCTATTTATTTCTGTGCTGAGGTTTAAGTCCCTGGAGCATGTAGCTCTAAGGGATTTAGATTTCCTGAGGTGGAGCATGTCCATTCATTCTGGGTTGGACATGGCTTTATACGTCAGGCACAGATCACCTCTGTGTAGGCGGTAAGCAACTGAGTAGAGCTGGAGTTTCTTTAGCCTAACTGCGTAGGGCATCTGTTTTAGTCCCTTGATCCTCTTGGTAAGGTACTTTTGGGGTCTTTCCAGTTGCTGCAGGTGTCGGGTAAGGTACATCCCAAATGGGGTATTGTATTCAATTATGGGCCTGATGAGTGATGAGTAGAGGGGCACAATGACCTCACTTGATCTAGATGTGAACCCTTTCATGATAAGGTGGGCTATATAGAAGGTCTTTCTAACCACTTTGGCAACGTGATTGTCAAAGGAGAGATTGCTATCTACTTGGGTCCCCAAATCCCTAATTACTTCTTCCGTACTTAATGGATAACCACCTATGTGGTAATTTGTGGGCACTTTGTTTTTCCCACAGGGGATGACTATGCACTTTTTGGCATTTAGCTTTAGGCCATGGCTCTGGCACCAGTTATCCGTCTCTGTGAGACCCTTTTGGAGGATGCTTGTGTCAGTCAGTGAGTCGATTATGTCACCTAGTTTGCAGTCATCTGCGAACTTGGTCAGCCATAGTCCTCCCATGTTAGCCTGTACCTCAGAGAAATATATATTGAACAAGAGTGGTCCCAGGACTGAGCCTTGTGGGACACCACTTGTAACTGGTTTAGAGTCTGACATGGCACCTGCAATTCTGACCATGTGGGTTCTATCCCTGAGCCAGTTTGCAACCCATCTTCTGACATAGGGGTTGATATTTACGCTGGTGAGCTTATTTATGATGCCCGAGTGGGGTATTGTGTCGTAGGCTTTTGTGAGGTCCAGGTAGGCTGTGTAGACTACCTTCCCTTCATCTATGGCCTTGGTGACTGTTTCAAAGAAGTCAACCAGGTTCAAGAGGCAAGATCTGCCCTTAACAAAGCTGAATTGGGTAGGATCCAGTGTTTGGAGGTTCCCAATGTCTTTGTTTATGAGTTTCATGATGATACGCTCCATAGCTTTGCAGACCAGGCTAGTCAGGCTTATAGGGCGATAGTTTCTGGGGTCCTTTGTGGCACCACCTTTGTGGAGTGGGACCACTGTTGCTGTACGCCATTCCTTGGGTACATATCCTGTAGTAAGGCTGAGATTGAACAGTGACTTTATGTGAGGGTTCAGTTCTTCATGGAGTTCATGTAAGACGCAGCCCGGGACACCGTCTGGTCCCATTGATGCTGTGTTTTTTGCTTTGGAGAGGGCAGCTCTCACCTGTGCACCTGTGATGTCAGGGAGGCTACACTCTGTTGGGATAGACATTTGCTCTTTTGGGGGGGGAAGGGGGGTGTTTGCACTGAACCTGTCTGCCAGGATGTTGGCAATGTCTGTGGGTTCAGTGTATTTTTTGTCATTTTGAACTAACTCAGAGCATATCTGGGAGTTGCCACCCAGGTTCCTGACACAACTAAAAAAAGGCCTTGTGATTATCTTTAGCATCTTGTGCAATTTTTCTTTCGAAGCTGGCCTTAGATGATTTTATGAGGGCTCGTAGTTTCTTGCTAGTACTGATCAGAGATGCCTTCCCTTTTTGGGATTTTGCTCTATCATGCAGTAGCTTCCTCCTTCTGTTGTATAGCTTATTTATGGCTGGGGTCCACCAGACAGGTCTCCTGCCTTTGGAGGAATGAGTCTTTGTTTTATTTGGGATAGCACAATCCATGCATTCCTGTAGGTGTACATAGAAAGTGTTTCTAAAGGATTCTGCTATTTGGGCCGTATTTTACACTGGCCTGGGGGCTTTGAAGGATTCCACCTCAGTTTTGAGAAGTGCGAAGTTTGCTTTTGAGAAGTTCTTCACTGTGGTTTCCTTGGCTGGGGGTTGGGACGGGATATGGATGTCCAGTGAGATTAATTTATGGTCAGATCTTACCAATGAGGGGTATACCTCTGGTATGGAACATAGAGTCCCCATGTTGGTGATGATCAGGTCCAATATGTTTTCCCCTCTTGTGGGAGTGGTGACCAGTTGTTCCATAGCATTTGAGTTTAAAAATTCTAGGAACTGTTGGGCGAGGGTGTTGGGGCTTGAGTAGTGCTCCCAGTCTATGTTTGGGTAGTTGAAGTCACCCAATATAATGGTGTTTGGAGAGACCTTCATATTCTCCAGTGTTCTCAGGAAAGCTGAGTGGGGTTCCTGAGTTTGGGAGGGTGGTCTGTAGCAGGCTACAAACTGAAAGGCAGTTTTGCCCACTGTTAGTTGCACATGGATGGTCTCCGATGCTTCATGCAGTGCCACTAACCTGGAGGTGTGGGTATCTTTGATGAATATGGATACTCTCCCTCCTTTTGTGGTTTGGTCTGAGTTTTGGGGCCGAAAAGCATGGTATGAGGTATAACCTGGTAGTGCTGGGGTGCTCTCAGGAGCCTTGAACCAGGTTTCTGTTACTGCACAGATATCGATATTCTCCATACTGAGGAGAGCCTCGAGTGCATGCATCTTGAGGTTAAGACTTCTGACGTTGAGCAGCATTACCCTTAGTTTCTTTTTCTTTGTGTTGTGTATGGAGGTGGGTTTGTCTTCTGAGCCTTGCCTAAAAAAGGCACTATGGGGGTGGCAAGAGCCTTAGCCAGTATTCGAAAGCCCAGGGGTGACAGGTGCAAGCCGTCCCTAGCAAAGCAACGTGGCTTGTCAAGCATGTCATCCCAGGCTGACAGACACTGGATCCCCTTTGAATGACACCAATACTTTAGCCAATTGTTAAAATTGATGATTTTGTCTTTATACTGTGGCATCATTCTTGGTGAGGGTAAGATGCTACTCATGGTCAGGGTCATACCAGCCTGGGCTATATGATCAGGGAGCTCCTCTATGTCTCTTTTCATGTAGTCCAGGGAGGTATGTATCAGGCCATTCACACCAGCATGGACAATGACGGAGTCATATTTGTACTTGCTTTGGAGTGACCTGAGTGCTTGTGTTATGTGGAGGATCCTGGCACCCGACAGACAGCTTACAGTGACCTTCTCCTTGTTCAGCCTGGTGAGTGGGACGTCAGTGTGTCTGACAATAGAGTCACCTATTACAAGTGTATTAGGTGTGTTGTTTAGCCTTAAGGGCTGGGACTGTGTGGCACACTGACTTTGTGAACTATGTGATACGTGGGTATTGTTGTGGGGTAGCGGTTGCTTGGATGTCTGCTTTGGAGGTCTCTGCTGCTTGGGCAGATTTTTATTTAGAACCTCTGAGTATGTTATTGTGTGCCTATGCGTTTGGTTTTCTGTTGCGATAGGTCTATGTGAGACTGGATTTGTGGTGTGTGTGGTTACCTTCACCTCCTGACTGACTGCGCCAGTATTGAGTTGAGAAAGCTCATCCTCCAGTTTGGCTATATAGTTGCATCTCTCACATATATTTCAGCTTGTTGGGAGGAGGAGAGGGTGGTCTGTGTACACAAGGCAGTTGTAACATTGCCTCAAGATTCTCAGATTCACCAGCTGGACTGGAGAGTAAACCTGAAACTGACTTTTGGACATGCCAGAATAGTATAAGGAACTACTTTTTGACTGATCAAAAAGGACCAATAGGGAGCCAAGTACTTAAAGGGAGTATAAGAGCATGTAGTGCTTTAGTTTATTAGTGCTTACGTATAAGATTACTTATACGAGCAACTGCAGGGCTTTAGAATGAAAATAGAGTGCTTACTTTGAGATTTAGAACAGTTCTAAGGGAAAAAGTGAAGAGCAGACTTTGTGGAGCCGGGAATACTTTAAACCCATTTAGGTGGCAGTGCCTGATGCTGCGCTATGTGCAAAATCGTGCAAAACCACACAAATGCGGGTTCTAAAGCAGGGGAAACTGAAAGAGAGAGGAATTGACCCAGAGCGGCCAATAAGCTACTAGTTCAGGGCTGACACCACTCCTCCAGGGACAGATAGGCTGCTCAAAGCTCCCCACTCTCACTGGTGAACAGCGAAGCTTCCTCCTATCGAAGTAAGGATATGGGCAACACAGGAAACTATACCACAGTCCAGAATTCAGCAAAACCTGAGATCTGGACTAATCTAGTTCAGCAAAGGCGGGAAAAGAGAATTTTTTTTGTTTTTTTGTTTTTTTCAGGAAACAGCAGAAAAACACACAGAAAACACTGTAAATGCTATAAACAGGCTAGCACACTTTAGTATGTAGCCTACAACAGTTATACAATACATAAACAACTTAAATTGATATAAAACAAGTGCAAAACTGTAAAAAGCAAAAGGCAAATGCAATTTAAACTTTTTAAAGCACAGATCAGTTAGAAATTCACTTTTTAGGCGGGAAAAGGCAGTCGGAGCAAAAAAAGAGAGAAAAAATACTTAAATCTGGAAAAGTCTCTCTTGGGTCTCTCTGTTGCCTGTATCACTCTGCAGGACACCACGAGGAGCTGTGCGGAGTTGTACACTGGTGAAAAACCACGCAAATGCGGGTTTTAAAGCAGGGAAACTGAAAGAGATAGGAACTGACCCAAAACGGCCAATAAGCTACTAGTTTCAGGGCTGAGACCACTCCTCCAGGGACAGATAGGCTGCTCAAAGCTCCCCACTCTCACTGGTGAACAGAGAAGCTTCCTCCTATCCAAGTAAGGATATGGGCAACACAAGAAACTATACCACAGTCCGGAATTCAGCAAAACCTGACATCTGGACTAATCTAGTTCAGCAAAGGCGGGAAAAGAGAATATATATATATATATATATATATATATATATATATATATATATATATATATATATATATATATATATATATTTTTTTTTTTTTTGTTTTTTTTCAAGAAACAGCAGAAAAATACACAGAAAACACTGTAAATGCTATAAACAGGCTAGTGCACTTTAGTGTGCAGCCTGCAACAGTTATACAATACAAAAATGACTTAAATTGATATAAAACAAGTGCAAAAACTGTAAAAAGCAGAAGGCAAATGCAATTTAAACTTTTTGAAGCACAGATCAGTTAGAAATTTGCTTTTTAGGTGGGAAAAGGCACTGGTTTTCACTGGTTTCCCCTTAATTTGGATATCCATTGTTCTATCCTGTTATGGTGCTTTCTGAATTAGATTTTCTACACTGAATCTACACTGAATCCTTCACTTTGCAGGTACTCCATAACCTCAGTTTCTATTTCTTTAACTTCTCCATTACTAATCTCCTTTTCTACTTTTCCTCTTTGTCTTCTTATTTTTGTATTGTAAAGTTTTCCATGTCTGAATTCCTTTGCCTGTATTTCTCTTCAAATATCTTTGGTGCTGCTCTTCTTGTATTGATTAGTTTTGCTTTCTCCTTTGCATAGATATTATACCATGTCCATATTTCTTCTTCTGATGTATGTTGATCCTCCTGTTTCTACTTACTCTGAGAACTCATTCCATCATGCTATGATGTAACCTGTGTTAGACCTTCTCCACCAAATCCTTCACTTCACAGGCACTCTGTAACTTCAACTTCCATTTTTTTAACTTCGACTTTACTAATCTTTTCTACAGTCCCTCTTTGTGATATTACTTTTTTATTGTGAAATTTTCCATATCTGGATGCTTTTGCCTTTATTTCTCTTTGAATATCTTTGACGCTGCATTCCTTATATTGATTAATTTGGCTTTTGCTTTTGCATAAACATTGCACCTTATCAAATCTCTCTTTCTTTCCCATTTCCATATTTCTTTTTTTTTTACTTTTCAAAAATCTCTAGGTTTTGTTGTCTATATTTTCAGACTTCTTGTTATGGCCCAGTAAAGGTTCTCTCATGAGATACTAGATGGTGAAACAGTGCTCCCATCAAATGGAGTGTAATGAAGGGAACTTGACTACCTAGTTAGCTCCATGTTTGCTGTTTGGGATTGTGCACATGTACAAATGTCTCCGATAAAGAAAAGATGCATAACATTTCAGAGAAATATTTATGTAGACAAGAGGTGATTTTCCATCCACAAATGTACTGGTAGGGATACATAATATGTAGACATGTACAGAATATAAAAACCAGTGATCAGAAGACTTACAAGAGCTTTTAATAAAATATTCAAATCTTTTAAAACAATGAAATAATTTAATTATTTTCTAGTGGTGTTACATTTAAAGCAAATGAAGCTAGATACAACTTGTCTTTATTACACATTTTGAGGTGTATTGCTTAATTATAATTTTGCTGTACTCAAGAAAAAAAATTGTGAAAATGAAAAAATATTTTTTTACATCAAAGAATGCAATATTGTGATGTTTATATTGCAGAAAAGAAATAAAAGAGCATCTATATGAAATAGCAATATGAATGAGAATTACTTTGTTCACGAACTGGAGAAATATTTTATTTCTAACTCCTGCTTAATGCATGATGCACATATATTAAAATTAATCAGCACCCCTTGAACAAAGTAAGGCTTTGCTAAGCATTGACATTTCATTGTTTTTCTTCCAAAAAGAGGAATTTGAGAAGCAGAAAAACAGTCTGCACAGTATTAATCAATGTTGTCTGTGCCAAGGTGGAATGATTAGAAGACATGTGCCATTTAGGACTCAAAGCATTCTGCAACTGTAGCATTTTCTTAAGTTCATTGATTGCTCTGTAGCTGAAGCATCCTTCTGTGAATATCTTTGATCTGCAAGTGTCTTATCACTTTAAACCTATATTATGCACTAGTAATGCTTATTTCTTTAGTAATTTAGGTGCAGTGCATTACCAGCTGTCTTTCATACCCTTATTCAAAGCAAGAGATTTTTGTTTATTATGGATTATTGCTTGTAGAGCTTGGTCAGGTTTTGCATTGTTATTCATTCTGTGCTACCTGTTCCCTGGTGTGGACTTGCTGCCTTTCTGAGATCTTATAGAATAATGCTTCAGTTAAATGAAAGGGGAGAAATAGGGCTTTCAATTTTTGGAGACAAAATTATGACAACTGTTTGCTCTATAGCTCAAGAACAGTTTTGTTAATCTCTAGTGATATGGAATGGTTATGCCTTCCTTTCAGTCTTTCAGCTTTTGCATCAGTACAGGCATACATGTATACATACAAATGATCAACGTGATGTTCCCTGGGGCAGCCATTTTTCCAAAGTACACAATAATGGGATTTTAACATAGACTAAAGTGAAATCTTTGAAGCAGTTTGCAATCCAATGCATGATGCAGGGGTTTACTCCTAATTTACCAAGCTTTTCAACAATGCTGAGGGTGGTACTGCGTCAAAGGCTTTGGCTAGTTCAAGGTAGGCAGCATGCACTGTCTTCCCTTCATCTATTTCTTTTGTGACTTTTTCACAAAGTCCATTATATTGAGTAAGCATGACCTACCTTTGGTGAAACCAGTCTGAGATGGGCCCAAATTTATTATTTATTTATTTCCATTTGTTTACCCGGAAAGTCTGACTGGGCTTATGTGACCCATTTTCAGCGGAGGCCTAGGGAGAAAAGCTCCTCAATATACACAACAGAAGTTCCAAGTTTCATTGATACACAAGTTTGGTATTAGAACAATATATACAATAGAAGTTGCACGATACATTCATACACTAGTGCAGTATTTCAACAACAGATAATTACTGAACATTTGCGTAATAATGTAGGATCCATACATAAAGGAAAAAAAGTAACAGAGATAAGTTAGATAAAACAATAAGAATAAAAAATAACCCAAGTTTATAATATTAGTTGATAGAAATTAATGACAAAAGAAAAGTGGTAAGAGGCACAAAAAGAGAAGTAGAAACTGATACATAAGGGGGCAGTTGGGAGGGCAAATGTTTGAAAGTTTCTTACGTCTTTATTGAGTAGTTCCATGATAAGCCATTCCATGGCTTTACATATCATTCTGGTCAGACTTAAGAGTCAGTAATTGCCTGGGTCAGTGAATGGCCCTTCCTTGTCCTCCATTCATAAGTTCATAGGTTCGTACTAGGCTATCTGCCCTAGGGCATTTATAAGCCTAGCCAGAGTGTGTGTGGCTTTCACCACCCCTTAGGATGAGAATACTATGCCCATTTAGGGTTTAGTTTACTGTGCCTCTGTCTAGTAGTGACACAGAGATGACCCCCGGGGTAAACCTACGATCTCCCATCCACTCGTCAAGATTTCTCTTGAATAGAGTTAGTGAGGGGCTCTGCCTAACATGGATTGGGATTCTGTTCCAGAGTGTAGGGAGCCTCTGGGTTATGAATCTGTCCCTCCAGCACATCCTATTTATTTCTGTGTTGAGGTTTAAGTCTCTTGCTCTCGTGGCTCTGATGGATTTGGATTTTTTGAGGTGGAGCATGTCCATTAATTCCGGATTGGACATGGCCTTGTACGTCAGGCACAGATCACCTCTGAGTAGGCGGTATGCGACTGAATAGAGCTGGAGTTTTTTCAGTTGGGCAGCATATGACATATGTTTAAGACCCTTTATCCTCTTGGTGAGGAACTTTTGGGGTCTTTCCAACTGCTGCAGGTGTCGGGTAAGATACATCCCAAATGGGGCATTGTATTCAATCATTGGCCTGATAAGAGAAGAGTACAGGGGCACAATGACCTCTCTTGATCTAGATGTGAAACCCTTCATGATAAGGTGGGCAATATAGAAGGTCTTCCTAACCACTTTGGCAATGTGAGTGTCAAATGAGAGGTTACTGTCAACCTGGGTCCCTAGGTCCCTGATTACCTCTTCCGTACTTAATGGATTACCACCTATGTGGTAATTTGTGAGTACCTTATTTTTCCCAAAGGGTATGACTATACATTTTTTGGCGTTCAGCTTAAGGCCATGGCTCTGGCACCAATTATCCGTTTCTATGAGGCCACTCTGAAGGATGTTTGTGTCTGCTGGAGTATCAATTATGGCGCCCAGTTTGCAGTCATCTGCGAACTTTCTCAGCCACAATCCTCCTATGTTTGCCTGTACCTCGGAAAAATAAATGCCGAACAAGAGGGGTCCCAGGACTGAGCCCTGTGGGACACCGCTTGTGACTGGCTTAGAGTCTGACATATCTCCAGCAACTCTGACCCTGTGGGTTCTGTCCTTGAGCCACTTTGCAACCCATCTTGTGACATATGGGTTTACATTTAAGCTGGTGAGTTTGTCTATGATGCCCGAGTGGGGTATTGTGTCAAAGGCTTTTGCAAGGTCAAGGTAGGCTGTGTGAACTGCCTTACCCTCATCAATGGCCTTAGTGACTGTTTCAAAAAAGTCGACCAAGTTCAAAAGGCAGTTCAGTTGGTACAAAGCCAGTTTGAAGACAGAGGCTGAACACTGCTGTTAGGGGCACAGCCGTATTATGCGTCATACTATTCAGGATGCATCCTAGGATGATATCAGGACCCATAGTGCCATACCTTTGGCCTTTGAGAGCATCTCCAGCACTTGGTCCTGCATGATAGCTAGCAACATATTGGCTTCTGATATTTCTTGTAAGATTACTGGGGGTGAGAGAGGGGTGAAGTGTGAGCTAACCTTATAAGCCAGTAGATTTGAAATTTCCACAGCTTTCATATAGGTGGTGCTGTTTACAATCAGCTTAGCACACACTTCCATGTATTGCCTTTGAGACTGTGGATATAGCTGAAAAAGCCTTGTGGTTGTCCTTGGCTCAGTTGACTATTTCTTTCTCAAACATGGCTTTGGTAGTTTCAGTTCAGTACCTAACTTGCTTAATTTATAGATCACATTTCTATTCTTTTGGGTATTGCACTTCTTTTTCTTGGATAGCATTTTTTCCCTCTTATTATAAAGCTTTTTTATCTTGTGATTCCACCTTGGAGGTTTGTTTTTAGTTTTACCCGTACTTGCATCTTCTGGGTACAGCTGCTTCTATGCAGTTGTATATATGTTGGTTTACGTTTGCAGTGTGCATTTCTGCATAAACAGAAGAGCTTTCCAGGTTTGGTGTGGAGGGGAGTGGGATTTTAAACTAGTCAGGGTATCACATAAAAGTAGGAAGTTTGCCTCGGGAATTTTCTAAAAGTACCAGGGTCCATGGAGGTCTCAGGTTTTAATTTTATTTCAAGGGTAACTGCTTTGTGGTCACATCTCAAGAGTGAGGATGTTACACTAAGTTTGGGACATAATTCATTCATATTAGTGAGAACAAAGTCAAGGATGTTGTTTTCTCTTGTTTCTTGTTGGTACTTTGACTATTCATTCCAGGGTGTTTGTGTTAATAAATTTTGGAAATCTCTAAGTTTATGCATTAGTGGTGGTATGTGTTTCCCAGTATACTACTAGATAGTTGCAATCCCCTAGGAATACAGTATTGGGTTTAATGTTAAGTAGCTCTAGTTCATTTAAGTATGCAAAATGACATTCCTGGTTTATGGAGGGAGTCATACTTATTAATTTATTGTAGTGTCATGTTAACAGAAGTAAGGATGTAATGAAGTATAGAGTCTAATCTTGAAATAAAGACATGCGTGTCCCATGTGGGACAACCCAAATATTGTGAATAGTGTCCTTTTGGTCGCTCATGTCACCAATGTTTGTGGACTAAAAGTTTGGGATTTCTGAGGATACGTGGAGTGAGTCAACAGATGGGATGGGTCTACAGGAGTAGGGAGTGGCCAATGTGTAGTGGTGTGGATACACCACCAATCCAACTGGAGAATGGATGACTGCAGTGTTAGTGAGGTGTTGGGGAGGGTGTTTGGGGAAACAGGAGTCATGAGTATCTGGGTATATATGCAAATGATGCAGCACAGCATTAGTGTATTGGTTAGAGCTATAAACTATATATATATATATATATATATATATATATATATATATATATATATATATATATATTTATACATATATATGTGTGTGTATGTGTGTGCGTAGATATACACAGATATACATCTATGATAGGAAACAGCACACAAGAATGACATATGCTCACAGGCTATGCCAATGGAAGTGAGGGGCACAAGCAAGAAACATGAAACACGTAGCATGACCCCCCCCCCCCCGGCCGGACACAGGAAACATGCACACAAACATGCAAACAATGTAAATAGTCCACTGCTCCCCAGACCACAGGCATGATACAACTGGGGGGGGTACACAGTGCACCCGTAAAATCTAATCTTGGAACACAGACAGGAGTGTCCTTTGTGGGACACTCCAAAAATTGACATAAGACCAAAACAAGGTGATACGCTGACCATTCTGGCTGGGATGTGTACATACCCGGAATACAAGGGTGGGGAAAGCCTGATGACCCATGGGTCGAGACAATGTATGACATGGCTCCCGTGAAGTAGAGAGTGGGCAGTGTGTAGTGGTGTGTTCAGACCTGACCAGGACTCAGAGTTAGGATGGGTGCTGTAGAAGAGGTGCGGGTGGGCGAACTATGGGTAGCTAATTATGGGTTTAGCTGTGCAGGTGTTGGCTGATGTGGGCCTATATGGAAGCCCAGGGATGTAAGCAAAAGTGTTCATTGGGCAGAGGCATCACACAATGAGCAGCCACACCTGCTACACGTCCCACTGCAGCAAAGTGTAATCTACATGGCAAGGAACGGAATAGCCAAATGTAGATGTATATATTTAGAGGTATGTGTGTGTATATCTACCCATAGCGATGTAGTGATATACCTCTCTCTCTCCATACTACAAATGTATACATACAGAGACAGAATACATATACATATCCACATATAGATATATACATATGCAGACACCCATAGACCCATATGTTGTTAGATATATATAGACAGCAATATATAAATATATACATGTATGCATACATATACTGATATATCTGTATATAGTAATGTATGTATATGTATATATATATATATATATATATATAAAGACTGTAAATATACACATGTATATAGCTAGGATATGATACAGAAGTTGCAAATTACATATGTTCACAGGCCGTGCATATAGGGGTGAGGGGTCCAATCAACAAACCTGTAACACGTAGCATCAACCCCCCCCCCCCCAGCTAGGCCGGTGAGACATACAGACACACAATAAAAGTAAACACACCACTGCTTCCCAGACCACCGGCAGGATACTACCAGTGGGAGAGACCTGCTAGGTCTAATCTTGAAACAAAGACATCAGTGTCCCTTGTGGGGCACCCCAAAAATTACTGATCATTGGACTCAGTCCCTGTAATGATTCATCAAACCAGGCTGTAGATGTACACGGACCAGTAGGTTGTGCAAGCCTGATAACCCATGGGTCGACACAATGTACGACATGTGTCCCGATACGCGGAGATTGGGCAGTGTGTAGTGGTGTGTTTATACCCCACCTGTACCCACAGTAAGGATGAGTGTTGTAGAAGAGGGGCAGGTGGGGGAACTATGGGTATGCAATTATGGGCCTAGCCATGCAGGTGTTGCCTGGTGCAGTCATATTAGGACCGCCCCGGGGATGTAAGTAATATTCCGAAATGGGCATAGCTTACGCCCATACCTCTCAACTCCTAAGAGCAAATCCACTGGACAGGACATAAACCGTTAGGGGAACAAATAGGGACCATACCTCTCAACTGTCCCTGATTTTGACTCAAATTCTAACTCTGTCCCACTTAATCCCTCCTAAAACTAGTGACTTTTGGAGGAAAGGTGGTGAGTTACACACAATGAATAATGACAACAATTAAGAGTTATAAACTTCATTTACCTCAGAAAATGTGTATTAATTCATATGCTCTGAGTCTGTCAATGTGTCAAGTTAATAGCACTAATATTTTAAATGTATCCCTGATTGTCCCTGATGTTGTCATGACTTGTCCCTGATTCAGTTGATATTTGTCCCCAATCGTTTGAGAGGTCTGATAGGGACAGAAAGCAAATATTCCACTTACAACCTTAGAAAAATGATAGAATAATAGGTATGCAGTAACATGACTCAGCTGAAGGATGTGGGTTCCAAAACCCAGTTACTTGTTTGTATTGAATGGTGTCAGTTCCCATGTATTAGCCAGACAGGTGCAGATTGTAAGAGGAACACACCAATAGTATGAATCAAACTCTGGATGGGCCGTGGATTCCGTTCAGTTGAACGGCATGTTTACACCTAATGGGCAGCCATTCCCAATACTGTAGGCATGTAATCCGATGTAATAGGCATTACAAGGTAATATCGTAGTCCTCACTCCCACCCAGGGTGTGAGTGTCAGAAGCAAACATCAAGTGTGGGAGCAAGCGGGTGTAAGCCTGTTTGGCTGCTGGTATGTGAGTATCACACTGGTGAAGCAATGTAGAAGCTAACTAAGTGTAAGAAACTGTAACCGGAGGTTAGCATTGCTTAGCTCCATGCAAACCCAAGCACACCCACTCACAACTTCGTATCCAATGGCCATGTTTTGCCCAGCAACAAAATAAACAGCCTCTGCAAGGCTTGAAACCTGGACCCTGCACACCACAGCCAATGTGCTTTACCACTAAGCCATGGCAGATATAGAGACATCAGATGTTATCACAAACATATCATCCAGCACAGTCATTCAACAGTATAGGAAATGTATTCCATCATGTAGATGTATGTGTGTGTGTTTATGTCCAGATATAGATACATACATATATATATATATATATATATATATATATATATATATATATATCAAGAACATCCCATGTGACAACAAAGCATTAAAAAGGAATGAAAAGGGAAACACCAGCAACTCCTGTATTATGTAGTGGTGTTGTCCTATGTAATACCAAGACTCCCTCAGACAGACATGTGTCATTAATACACGCAAACATTTGTACATTGGCCAAATACATTACTCTCTGCATTTTATTTACATTAACACAACTGTTCCTGTCCAATCATTATGTGAGAACAGTACTCTTGCAAGTACTGTGTGCAACATCATCATCATGAAGAAGGGAAATGGGGGTAACCATAGAGGGACCGGTAGTATTGTGTGTACAATGGGGTCATCTGCATCACGTGTACCTGGAACCTTTAGGAGTCATGTGCATACCAGGATCGTGTGCCTGAGAGACAGGGGTGAGGACAACTGGAGTATGTTGTGATGCAAATTAAAAAGGTTAAATGTGTCCACTGGACACGTGTGTGAAATGGACAGCTATGTATGGGGCAAATGTTGTTCTAAGAACAGATTGGCCTTTTGTTTCCATAGGGTAAGAGTGGGAAGTGGGGGAAGGAGAGTAGGTATGCTCGTGGAGGATAGGTTGGGTAGGATGACAGACAAGACAGCATACAGGGTCGGTATATGACACATGGGGGATACACCTTGAATGGGAAGGGGTGTTCGGCAGTCACAAGCCCATGAGCCCCCAGATGGAAACAGTGGGACGGAGGTCCCCACCCATGGGCAGCCACCACTGCACCAAAACAGCCGCAAAGGTGGCTGTGCTGGGGGCTGTCTAGGAGGGGCAGGCTCACCCTCTAAATGTGACACTCTGCCCTCAAGCTGGCGTATCTGGCCTCAAAACCCTTTATTGAGCCTCCTATGCACCACATCCGGGACTGTACGACAGCGGACAAGTTCCTGTCTGAACCTGCTCCCAGGGAGGACAAGCCCCATCCTCAGTGGTGGCTCCACCAGAAGGTGGTGCAGAGCCAACAGAGGTGGAGGTCCAAGGCTGGGCCTTTGATGTGCTGGCGCCTGGTGCCATGGCCAGCAGAAATGGGACAGGTGGTTCCGCCAGGACCTCCAATCCCATACAGCCTATGGTGTTGCAGTTTTAGCACAGATATGGCTTAGTAATAGTCAACAGCATTCAGGATTACTTCTAACAGCATGCATAGATATGACCGTCAACCCAACACAACAGATGGCATACATTTCCAGAGGATGTGCAACACATGCACATATACTGCATAACATCTGCACAAAGTGTAGAAGACTTGTGACTGCAGCTATGAACAGTGGCCCATTATTGGCATGTTACTGTGAGAACCTCAGACAGTGACTGTCATACCACAGTTTCATGTGACATATGTCCAATCAGGGATGCGATGGCAGTAACTCTCATCACTATCACCGTGTACTGACTGCAATCCTCACACTATGCTTCTGCAGTTCACAGATGTGTGTTCAGCGAGTAACACAAGAAACAAATGGTTCCACACACTGACCAGTCCACAGATGGCCCTACAGATGGGGGTTCCCTCACAAACAGAGCACTGTCTTGTCAGTTTTAAAACATGCAGAATAGCCATTACCACACACAACTTGTTAAACTGGCAGTAGTCTCAATGAAGCATAGCCACACTTACATGCTGTAGTCATGTCTGGCACATCATCCTCCTGTCTTTAGGCTATTTTCCACTGTGTATGTTGTTTGAGGAATATCCAGACATCATCTGTGATGCTGTTTACCAAACACCAGATCCAGGTTCCACTCACAGCGACTGTCATGGGCAAACACCGACATGATGTTCCTAGATACTGTACTGTGTTTCCATGCGATTGGCTAGAGGAATGTCAGCACAGCTGTTCCACATCCAGTCAGCTAGAGCAGGACTGCAATAGGTGCAGAGGCCATCACCTGATCCTGACCATCACTTACAAAATACAAGCTGCTGCTGAGCATGTGCACAACTCCACATCCACCAGAGAGTGTGTGGGAGGGACAGACAGAGGCAAAGTACATCAGCGAAGGGCTTGGAGACTAAAACCTAAGCATCATCTGTCACACACCTACCAGTTCAGGGGTTCAAACCCCTGACTGACTAGCCATTACTATTACAAGTGCATGCAGTTACTCCATGTGCCACACAGCTGACATGTTGGTGTGCTGTAAAAACTTATATGTGTGCTGGTGAGCGACATCTGCAACAGAGATATAGTAGACATACATTAGGTGTAGCACACATGACTGCCCACATGAATGGATGTCATTGTCAAACTAACCACACTCTCTAAGGAACTCAGACACACTGCCACACTTTGCCACGCTCACAAATATACTTCCTAACTACTTAGTTTGCCACACTGCAATAATGCACAGGTACTACATGCACCACAGGGGATATCCAGAGGTTCTATGGGCTGGGCATGTGAACATGTCTGACATCAGTTGGTATGCCAATGGGAGTTATACTGTGTGTGACTGGTTGGGCGCATCATACCCCACACACAGACAGAAGGTGCCAGTACTGACATGCATGTGTGCATTGCTTCATGGGTGTGTAGTGGTTAGCTGCGCAAGATGGCTGTACAAGGCTGGGTGAGGGGTAATCCTTGGCATCACGCCACCGGACAATGGTGTGCATTGTGGTTCAGGAGTGTAGTGTCTGCAATGTCCCACACAGATGGGTATTATATGAACTGTCCTGGCATCCTGGTTATGATTGTGTATGGCCATTGCTTTGCAATGCATGCCATGTCTGTGTTTGATAGTCCTTGACATGGACATGGCCTGGGATGTGCATGTCCCACAATAATGTACAGTGACATGTACAAGTGTACCTGGTTTGCCTGACACATGTTGTGTACACAGACTGTTATCAGATATGCCAATACTGGCCTGGTGTGGTAGAACCTGCTAATACACAGCAGGTTGACCCTGCAACTGCATTGATAGCATGACACAGGTATTCCCCGGTGTCAGTGGCATCTGTCCATACAGGGCATGTGTGTAAGACATTGTATTGCCTTTGTGGATCACATTTGATGGCACCACATATGTTGCAGGCATCCAGTGGGGAACATAGTGAAGGCACATTGTCCACAATTATGTGCCTAATGTACTGCTGGACAGGGTGCCATGCCCTCTGTAGCCCTCCACAATCACACATTGCCTACTATCTGCTAGCAATGTGCAGGGTACTAGCAACATAGCGGGATATTCTAGGCAAGTGTGTTTGTGTATGACACATGGGTTCAGAATGTATTCCAGGTAATAGTAGGGTTGCATACTTTGTTCACCAGGTCTTTTGCCAGATGTAGGGGTATGGCTTGCCAACACAGTCCCTTGGCTGATTGACATCTGTACTTCTCATGAGGTGGACGTTATGACATATAATATGGACACCATATAGGAAAACTACAAAAACCGCACCCCAACATGTCCAGTGGTTAGACACTCACAACCACCTCCACACAGGCTCTGACTGTTAAACACACACACACCTGCCATGTCTTGGAATAGACCCCCTACCTAACTAGTTTAGCACACTACAGCATTGCGCAGTTACAGCACGTGCTACGGAGATTACTGGGTTACAGCAGTCCCAGAGGTGTATTTCTAGGTGGGTGACATCAACAGGATTGCCAAAGGTGAGTATGTAAATTGTAAAGAGTGTGCATACTCTAAAAAGCATTGTTTCTTTCTCATGCAGACAGACACACACACACACACACACACACACACACACACACACAGTTGGCCTGTCTGGGATTAGAACACCTACCAAACTAGTTTATCACACTACAGCATTACACAGCTACAGCACATGCCACAGAGGTTACTGGGTTACAGCAGTCCTAGAGGTGTATTCTTAGATGGGTGATATCAGCAGGATTGCCAGAGAAGGGCATTTCAAGTTACTGCGAGTTGTACATGTCTGTTACCTGCATGTACCCGCTGCTTACTGTCACAAAAACACATTTACACCCACTTACAACTGCTTAAAACTGTCTTATTCAATCCTAATTGACAGTATCAACAAGGCTTGCAGGTCTTGAACCCTGGACCATGCACAATGAGGTCACTGGACTTACCACTAAGCCATCTGGATTGTATACATGCTTCATGGATTTTATAATGCACATCATACTACAGGTATTCCACCGTACTGAAAACAAATGGGACAGTCACTTTGTGTACATATGTACAGTACCCTTGAATGTACTGTACTCTGTGAAACAACAAAGACAAGTCTACATTTGTACAACTGTCATAAGTAAATATATATATATATATACATATATATATATATATATATATATATATATATATATATATATATATATATACACACGGATGTGTACACACACACACATACACATATATATATATATATATATATATATATATATATATATATATATATATACACAGACACAGCTATAGCCATATATATATATACACACACACACACACACACACACACACACACACACACACACACACACACGTCTGAACACCCTTTGTGACACAGAAGGGTTCCAAAGGAACTGACGTGTACACAAAACAGAGGCATCACTTGTTTTATAAAATTTAAATCTTAATCAGTTTACCAGAGAAGGGATGGTTGTTGTGTATGTGGAGTTTGGGGTGGGGAATGATGGCTAATGTAATCTACCCTGGGAATTGTGGAGTTTGGGTGGGGGAATGATGGGTATGGACTTACACCCCGGCGACCACTTCTGTGTCACTGCTCGACAGTGGCACAGGAAAATAACATACCCAACTGTAGTCGTTCTTGACTGTGTATTCTTTACCATTCCTAACTATGTAATAATTTGTAGACACCAGTCACTACAGATGGCTACCATGGTGTGCAGCATGTTAAAATGCATTACACATGTGTATGCCTGGCTACAGGGTAGTCACACACACAAACACGCACACACTTCCCAGTATTGTGCATACACGTCTTGCCTATGCAAAGGTAACTAGTACAGTGGTATGCATTTGGGGTATACACATACAATTACATTTACTCTGATTCCACTTCTGAGCTGGGTGACATCACAGGACTGATTACTTACAGTGGGGAGGAGAGAAAAGAGAGGTTTAGCAGTTGACAAGGATAAATGCCAGTGCAAAAGGTGGTATCCCTTTGGAATGCAGCAAAACCCGCTGTCATGACAGGATGCAGACACAAATACACACACACACAACCACACTTGGCCATTTGCTGACACACACACACAGACACACACACAAACACACTCAGCCATTTGATGACACACACACTCAGGCATTTGCTGACACACACACACACACACACACACACACACACACACACACACACACAATCACACGCACACAGTTGCCAGTGGTGAGATCAGAACTCCTGCCTATCTACAGATCACTATTACAGTACTACGCAGTTATGAGATGTGCCACAGGACCGTTTGGGATGCACTATGACTACAACTACACAAGGTTATACTGGGCATGCTCATACACTTAGTAACAAAGGGCTTGTTTGGATGCACTGACTCAAATTACACAAGATGGCAGTGGGTAAGCTCATACACTTAGTAGCACAGGGCTGTTTGGGATGCACTCCAATTCTAACCACAGAAGGACACAGTGTGCATGCTCATACACTTGCATGTACAGAACACATTGTAATGGACTCCTTTTCTAAACACACAGGTTTACAGCTATGTACATCTTACCTGTCAGTATATATGTACATCATACTGGTTTACCACCAGATGCCTGTATGTGGCCCGTAAATTATATATCTGTGTCTGTGCTGTGTGATACACATGCATACATGTACATGAAGTACTGACATATATATATATATATATATATATATATATATATATATTAAGTATACACAATCATGCATGTGTGGATGTGACAGAATAGGTTAACTGGGACACACAGGCAGATGCTACCTTTAGCATGTGTCACACACCTTGCTGCACTGGAAGGCATACATTGATAGCAGGTTGTGGACAGTGGCATTATACTTGGAACAGTGGCATGTGCAAGCATAATGTGTGAGCTACATTGTGTAATGGTACTGAGGTGCAGGTGTCAAGATTACCTCTCCCGGTTGTGTTAGTAGTTGTCATTATTAGCAGGACTGCTACACTAAGTATATCTCACATTGGTTATATACACAATGCCTGCTGCTGTCCGTCACCTTACATGTGGCATTTGCTACCAAGCACATTACTGTCACTCGCAGTGATGTCATGGTATGAGTGGCAACTGCATGACCACAACAATGAGCCAATGTCCTGCTGTTATTATGAGGTTGTCCAGTGTCTGTCATTCCGGGCTGTCATGACTGAACAACAAGCCATCCATGTTTCAAGTGAGTGTGGATAATATCTAGGTTGCATTTACCCATATAGCTGCATTCAAGGCAAATGTCCTTCACACAGAAGTAACACCCTGACACCTACAAGACAATTGCATTGGATGCTTATGCTAACCAGTGGTAGATGCGTGGCTTTTGTAATCCATTTGCTCAATATAGAACCTACAATGGGGAATACTGACATCTGTGCAGTGAGGAACACCTGGCTGTAGGGTCTCTAGTGCACAATTGCACTACCACCATATAACTCAGATCCAGACGTGGGCCATAACACTGGTATGAACCATTCCAGGTGGTGGTGTCCACATATTCATAAAGGCTACTCACATGTAAAGACCACTACTCCGGCATAACTGATCACAGATGAGTCAGGTACAGGTGACAGTGGCAAACGCTGCATTCTAGGTTGTATCCTCATATACATCCACCACCTTGTCCTCAGACTACCAACACACATCCATATGTAGTATGACATAGTATGGTAGACCACCAGAAAACCTTCGATTGGTGGACTGTACCTAGGCCTACATCAACTGTGCAAAGTACCCATGTACAGACACAGCTGCATAATGTGTTATGCAATGCAATAATACCACTGTTTGTAACCAGCTCAGTTGTACACATATCAGGGTCCCTCGGATGTTGTCAGCATTAACACAGTCGACTGCTGCTGTACACCAGTAAACAACACCCTCATGATTAGATATGACCTAACTGTACCTGCCCTGGATATTTACATCCCACACTCATAAAACATAAATGACATTACCATAGCTTTTGTTATCCTTTCTACATACATGTGGCTACAGTCATTACACACATGCACATGGTAGATAGCATGCTAACAGTATATAAGGTCTGATATCTATGTTAACAAAGGTAATATTCCCTTTCTCCTGGTCACCCATGACACCTATCATATCATACAACAACCCATGTGGCATATATGTCATTAGACATGTCCACCTAATGCAACGCCTACAAACATACCCAAATAACAGGATCATAGGACCTACACAAGTCCTGTATTGACAGACTCAGGGAAATCCAGCTCTGCTCTGTATGTTCCTGAGTAGTCACAGGTGATATGTTCATGACATGTACAGCCATGTGTGCCCACAGCTCCTACATATACCCCATGTCAACAACTGCAAGCCATGCATGCTGTGTGCTGTCTGGACATTAGCCTTAGTACCACAATAGCCAGTACGTGTTGGGGTGAGATGTTTACAATCCACAGACCTCGCACATGCTTGAATGAATGTACTGTCTAGCTCTAACAGAGCACATTGCTGGCACTCTTCCAGTAAACATGAGGTGTGTGTGGCAAATATGATGTGCTCTCTGTTGACCATTACAGTGCCCTGGCTTCACCATGGTACTGTCAAGTAAAAGTTTGTAGGAGCATGACATGGAATAATGCTGTGTGTGTGTCTTGCTGATATGTGCTGCTGTCATATATGTACACTTGGCTACTCGGTGAAGGTGGTTGTGTCCTACCAGTACATGAATACAACATCCATTATGGTGTAATGCTTGGCTATGTTTCACACATGGCATATGTGTACATTTGATGTTTGTTTAGATTCCATGCATGTGCAGTGTCTGATGTTTGAAGGTGACTGTTGTCTTAGTACATCATGCTGTTGCAATACAGCCTCAACATTGCCAACTGTATATGGTGATATGCTCAAAGTACAGTAAGCTGTACATGAGGTATGGACAGATGTTAGGACATCACTACTAAGTGGTGGGGCTACCTTGCAGATGAATGATTACTGAGGACAGCTCACTGGTGTATTACGACCATTCCTACAATAACCTGTGTAACTGCTAAGGTTTGGTTTTATTAATTGAAGTGGAAGACAGACAATGTAGAATGCAGTAAGGGTGACACTGAAGGCAATCCTCTTGACACCTGTAACAGTAATACCTCCCCTGTGCATATATTGTGCATATATCAGCACAGTTGGCAAAAGAAAAGAGTCAGTACGCTTAGTAGCGAATGCGATAGTGCTGTACTTCTGTAATACCTATCATGAGATGGGTAGGTGTTTGAGTCACAGTACCAGCATGTGTGGGTGTGTGTGTGTGGCCATGTATGTCACGTATGGTTGTGAATATATCCCACATGTTATTCACTCTCCTGAACACTGTTGTTGACATCAGTAAAGAGTGAAGTGTAAAAAGAAAGGCATAGGCAGGTGGTTGAACCACACATGTCAAGTGTCTGTATGTGTGTGACATAGGTGTATATCTTTAGGAATGCCACAGTGTGTGTGTGTGTGTGTGTGTGTGTGTGTGTGTGTGTGTGTGTGTGTGTGTGTGTGTGTGTGTGTGTGGGTGGGTGTTGTGTGTATGGCTGTCCAGTCCCTGGAGTGAGGCTGTATTTTTACCATAGTGAAATGTTAATGCCCCATCCACTCAATGCAATCTAGTATCCCTGTTGATATCATCAGTCTTAGACGGGCATTCTAATCGCCTGTTAACATGTACACCCTGGGGTGCGACTTGTTGTTACATAGCCTACTGATAAACTCCCCTCCCCACATGCACTCACTGCACTGCAGTATCTCTGTCGATGTCCTTGTTCTTAGGCCATTCCGACTTCCTGTACATGTGTAATCTCTGTGGTGCGTCTTGTAATTGTGTAGTACTATAATGATGATTTGCACATAGGCAGGGGTTCTCATCTGAACACTGGCAATTGTGTGTGTGTGTGTGTGTGTGTGTGTGTGTGTGTGTCAGAGTGTGTGTTACTGTGTCTGTGAATCCCTGAGTGTGTGGGTGTGTCTGTGTTTACATCCTGTCATGGCAGCCGGTATTACTGCTTCCCAATGAGAAGCCACTATTTCCACTGGCCTTTACCCTTGTCATCCGCTATACCACTCTTTTACCTCCTCTCCGCTCCAGGTAACTATACCTGTGATGTCACCCACTATGGATGTGATGGCTCTGAACACAGTAGCTTACTACACAGCTATCATGCTCTTGGGTCATTAGAACACTAAACATAATTGAAACATGGGAGATTATAACTGTGATGTGGAAGCTACAAAGTGCATGCAGGTCTTGTGATACAGACCTGTGAGTAGTCAACATGTACATATGGGACACTAACCGCGAGCATTGACATCCCAGCCACATGCAACTACACCTGAAAGAGGAAGGCAGAACATCAAGAGCAACATGCTGTTAGTGTTGTTACACATGATACATACTGTCAAACGTACAAAATGCATTCTAAAACTGCAATACATGGTATGTCTGCTGCCTGTCAACACTACTCAACAATATTAATCTACAATTGTCTACCTAGTATGTTCACCCTATGCATCACACCATATGAGCATGTCCCTGCACTGATGGTGTGGATGACATGGATGCACCACAGGCATCATCATATGCACAGGGTGATAATGTTTGCCAGAGGCCTAGGCTGCACCATTGGATGACATCATGTGTGTGTTAAGGCCTGTGATATCATTGGGCGTGTGTGTATGTTATGCATGTGTGTATTGAGGTGCCCTACATTTGTTTCTGGTGTGTGTGTGTGTGTGTGTGTGTGTGTGTGTGTGTGTGTGTATGCATGCACACAGGTCTGGTATGTGGTTGGCCTACACAGGGGTAGTATTGACGGCTGCAGACTGTACAAGGCAGGTTTCACAGTTCACAGTATCTGGCCACGGCCACGTGACCTGCGCCTGCTAGGGGTTGCACGGGCACTACCAGGCAGAGGTCCAGATTGGGTACTGTGTGATGACACATGTCCACTGGAATTGTGTCCTTGTTGGGAACATACAGGACCACATGCACGTGGCCTGCTGTGTTCTGTTGTGGACTGCACAGCACCAGCTGCACTACTGCTGCTACCACCACTATGGGAGCGGGCATTTGCAGTAGCATGTTCACATATCCCTTCAAAAGATGATGTAGATGACCTACATCCATGTGCCCAATGCCTCACTCCCACCAGATGTTCCAGCACAGACATTCCACACTCGAGGATTGACATGCCACAGTCAAGGACTCCCACCATGTTACCCAATCGTCTATCCAAAACATCTGCAAGATGATGGTGAGCATTTGAAATTGCCTGGATGTTGTCAGTTAATGAATGGACAGCAGATCTCTGAAGCCTCAGACCTTCTCTGTTGTGCTGTTCAGCACGTGCCTGTGCCTACATTACAGCCCAAAACATGCATCTGGTGACTCCAGCTGATGTGCTTTGTCTCACAGGGGCATGTTGGCCAGTGGACCTCCTACGAGCAGCACTGGGCACATGCCTATGTGGGACATCACCAGTCAGTTGACTGGGATCATGGTGTGCAGGCACACCTTCCACAGTCTCCACACTTCCCTGTTCCATGCTACCACCCACCAACTGTCCTTCCACTATGGCCAGTGGTGATGGGGCATGTGTAGGCAGGGGAACTGTGTGCGATGATGAGGGGGATACAGGTGGAATGGCAACCAATGGCACAGATTCAGCCCCTGACAACCCTGCCTGTGCCTCAATCATACTTTCATCATCACTGCTAGAGTCTGTGGGGACACTAACATCAGGTGGACCGCAGGAGGGCAATGCACCTACATCAACACCTGTGAGAGGAAGACAAGAACTGTACATTACAAGTTATACCACACAGACACACGCTATGGCACCCAATGGCATGCAACATGCAGGTGATATGGCAGATGGCATGCACCTTACACGATTATAGTTGTGGTTAGCTTACATACCTGTATTGCACCGTTTGTGTTAGTAGCTTATGCCTCATACCTGCAACACAATGCATGCATTATGCACCATTGCACCGCACTGCCATGGTGTGTGCAACATACACCACATGTTAACAGACCATCACTGACCTTTGTACATCTGCCACTGATGCTTTGTGTTGGCCACTGCCTCTATGTGTGAGGACATGAGCAGAAGGGTATGTTGACTGAATACTATGTTTGCCTGAGCCCTAGCTTGCATATCTCCCCCAAAGCAGTGCATGTCTGTTCAACATTATTCTGCCTACCCCTGAGCTGAGTCTACAGACATTGTGCATGTGGCTGTACACACGTTTGACATGACTGTCCCTACTTTTTAATGGTGCCACAGACCAGCACAGGTTTACAGTACACCAGCCTGATGTGTGGCATATGACCTTGCCAATCACATGTAGTATGACATGTCTTCTGCTGACGTGTTAAATGACATGCATAGATGTGTAACACAATGGTGTCCTTTCTAATCTGCAGTACGGTAATGGTGTCCCAATGCAGAGACATGTTATACTAACATGGGCCTTCAGCTGATGCAATGTTGTCTGTCCACCCTACAAATATGCAGTGACATACTGCACATTGAGCTGATGTGCATAGCCATTGCAAGCCATCATGTGGCTTCACTATTGCTATACAGTGTGAGTTACTGACACAGTTCATAGCCATGACTGCGTTCACATACAATACATATCTAATGTGGAATGTGACCCACGTCACTGAGGTGTACACACACTAAACCCTAATCTGGAATGTGTGACACAGGTCACAAAAGGGTATACGGATGACACCCCTGCACATCTGCAACCATATTACTGATGCCTGGCAACGATGCCCACACATGACTAACTTAGCAGTACGCTATGTCCCACATGCCATCTGTGTACCTCACACATATGAGGAGCAGGCATGACAGTGATGTCTGACACCAGCAAGGTGAATGTATTGTATCTGTGGTTTGATGTGGTTGTATGTGTATGCTGTGCAACATATGTATGTATTTGGATACTGTATAGGCGAATGCTTTCATGTCGTGACACACTCAAGATGTTCAACACATGTTATGTGGTGGTCTCATGTTATGCCTACACAAGCTGTGCACAGGCCTGTATGATGTTTAGTGTTTCACATCTGCAATATACCATTACACAAAGGCCATAGTTGTATTGTGTCGAGCCAATGTACAACAGGGTGTACACACATGTACATCACTTCTACTGTGTGTGTTGCTTCATGTCTCTGGCCATCCTCTATGGCCATGTGTACACATGCTCTGTCTAATAGTTGTGATGGCCATCTATTTCATATGTCAGTGTTATCCCATATGACATACACCCATAGATGTCATATGCTCCACTGAGGACAGGGTTATGTAGACAAAGGGTGGTATGTATGGGATGTGAGACATCATGTTTTGCAGGATAGTTGAGCAGTGTTGCAGTCAGCCCACTACATGTCATGGACATGTCAGATAGCACATGGCATTGTGTGACATTCATAGCAAGGGTATAATCCACAAGGATGTATCCTGTGGGCTGGTCATACTCCAGCTCCAACACATTTAGAGTGTGTGCACACATATGCTCTCTGTACAGTACTGTTTGTATTCCCAACATGTGTAATGCTGATATGTAGTACCTATCCCTATAGTGAAACACACCTCCACCGTTGTATTCACAGTTGTCCACACATCTGGCAGTGACCGTTTGGAATGTTTAGTGTAGGTGTTTCATATAGTCTTTAATTGTTTCACATGGGTAACCACTGTGATGCATTGCAGGTCAAACCAGTGTCTATTAACAGGACCACCATACATTATGTGTACGTGTGCTATGGCAGATAGCATGCAATTAATATGATCTGTGCATTATCAAGCCTGGTAAATAATAACAATCTCACCTGACACAGGCTGCTGTCGCAGCAAAATGCCAGAAGTACCCAAACAGGAGTGTCACAGCAGTAAGATCATTATCCACACCTCTGTGATAGCTACAGTGTGCAATGTCCATGTTAGCACATAAGCCAGTACAGTACACTATACTATGGAGTATGCAAATCTGTGCATACATAGAGTAGCAGACTATAATATGTGGCATGTGTGCATACATGCCTTGCATATGATGTTACATTACATATTGTACAGTAACACATGTAACTATGTGAAATATAGTTGTGTTATATGCGTAGTCCTGACTTAACATGCAACTGCAGGCTCGGTGGTTGAGAGACACCCACCTCCACAATACAAGCTAAAGCTTGTGGATGGAGGTCTGCAGGTGTCCCCAGGTTGGCCAGTAGCTCCTCGGTACGTGTGAGTGGGGGCTGGGTGAGTGCCCCCCCCACCTGTTGCATCTTGTTCCCTGGCAATTGCATTAGCACACTGTTTTACCCATCTTATGTGGTTGGTGCAGTGTCGGAGCACCTGCTAATAGGTGTGATTGTGACCGCCAGCATCATTTACCCTCCTGCGGAGTTCCTCCCGCAGGGCATCTCACTGCTGTGCATCCTGTGGCACATGGCTGAAGAGTGTTGAATGGTTATCAAGGAGGTATGGGATGAGGACCTCATCCTCCAAGCTGGTGTACACTGGCAGCCTGCTATGCAGCATACCTGGAAGACATAATGATGGAGACAGATCACAGTAACTCACAGAAAAGTACAGAAGTACAGCTGAACATACATGTGTATCACATTTATTAAGATTACAAATAAGTCTTTGCAAATCTACATTACACTAACACCACTGACATGTTTTAAGTCACACACATTTGACAGTTACTGGTGATGTGATGTTATCACTATATATGTGTGTGCCATGTGATGACATTGCTCATACTCCATGTGGATGTTGTCTTGATGTCGGCATGTCTGTTTGCCTGTACTGGAGTCTTTACCTATCAGCACATGCCTGGATGTGTTCACATTAATGCGATTGACCTTAATGCTGTGTATATGTCACATATATAGTCATACATTGCCTTTAGGGACATGACCTGTGACACTGCAGACTTGCTCACAGAATGTTTTACATGTATGTGTTTTGCCGTATACATCTACATGGCACTGTACAGCTGTGTAGCATCCTGCCATGTATTGCCTGTGTTGCACATGTGAAACACATGGGACAATAGCTAGCCTGATGGTATTTGCAAGGTTGGATATCAACTATAGCATGTATGGTCATAGTGAACTAGTAGGCTATAGGCCCTGGGCCATTTATGAGCCTAGACAGACAGGTTACCTAGCTGTAGGCAACAGACAGGTAAGTTTTAGTGGCCAGTTCAAGCAGTGCTGCAGAACTGATCCACAGGTTTACTGATGTATTTGGCATGCGGTCATCACGCCATGTCACAGAGAGGGGTGATGTGTAGCTTCGCTGGACAGGGTTGCATAGTATGGCAAGAGTATGTTTAGTGTATGGGACAGAGATCTGTCAGGCATGTTGTGATCCTTGTACTAGAAAGGTGGATGTCCATGAAGTATGTGCTTATTTGGGATCAGGATGTGTTAAGTGTAGCATGTCCAACATCTCTGGGTTGGACATGGCTTTATTCAGGGTAAGCTGCATGCTACATAGTTGAGCTAGGGATTGGGAAAGGCAGTGTATGCCATCTATACATGGGCAATAACCCTTAAAGGAAATATGATCTATTATGAGTCACATGAGTGTTGAGTATGGCTGAACAATTATCTCTATATTCATAGATGGCACCCTGTCATGATTAGGGATGCCACATATGACTACCTGACTGGTGTGGTGAAGTCATTATCAGAGGAAAGACTACTGTCCAGCTGCATTCCATACGCGGACAGTTGCCATTACGTTGACCGCTGCCTAGGTAGTAGTTCATAGGTACAGGGTTTTTAACATAAGGGATGACAATGCAAGACTTAGCTGTCAGGTTGTGGCCATACTTCACACACCACACATCTGACACACAAAGGCCGTTCTATATGTTGAACACAGCACAGATTGAGTCAACTATTGCTCCTAGTTCATAGTCATTTGCAAACATCAATAGGCAGATGCCTTCTGTGTTAGTCTGTGCGGTATAGATAACAAAGAGGGGGAGTACCAGAAATGAACCCTGTATTACTGTGGCTGGTAATGGTTTGATGTGCATGTATTAGTCAGACACTTTTTGTAGTGTTGGTTCTGCCAGCGGTCCAGTTGCCAACCACTCCTGTGACATAGGAATATACACCTAGTTTAGTGAGTGTAGCTGGAACACAGTATGGGTGCTGGTGTCCTAAGATCTGGCAAGGTCATAATATGCTGTGTGAATCAACCTTACTGTTATCTACATCTGTACTGAGTACATCAAATATGTTGATCACGGTTAATGGCCTTACAGACCAGACTCAGCAGGGTAGTAGTGCATTATTTCCCATTATCAGTGGTGTCTCCCCCTTTGTGGGATGTGATAACTGTTGTTGTGCACCATTCAGTGTGTACACAGTCTGACATAGAGCTATGATTGAACATGATATGTATGGGGAGAGCTGATTGTTCTTACATTTGTGTAGGATACACCCTGGGATGTTGACAGGTCCCATGAAAGCTGTATGTATCACTTTAGAAAGTGCAGCTTGTACCTGCATAGTTGCTATTACAGGGGCTCTGTAGTGTAACTGGATATATAACTATGTGTACCTGTTGGGGGGGAGGTGAGAGTGGGTTTAGGTTCTCTAAGACCCTGTCTAGATGAACAGGTGCTATGTCTGTAGGTGCAGTACTTCCCATGCCATAGTGCTGTGCAGCACGGCAGGTCTTGTCATTGCCATTACGATTAATGACACAGCTATGGAATGCTCTGTGGTTGGCCTCATAATATGTGGCTGATTAGTTTCACAGTAGTTTTGTGTGGTTTTATATGGTGTATCTGTATCTTACTGTGGCTGGCCAGGGATCACCTACACTCATGTGTGTTCACTTTTGCAACAGTTACTAACTTCTCTGGTGCAGTTTAAAGCATGGTACCACCAGTTTGCCTTCTTCTTTGTGTTTGGTTGAATCTTGGTTCTCTTTCAATGGCACAATCACTGCACATATGTGACTGCTTAAGGTTCCTATGTATAGGATTCAGCATTTGCACATGCATTGTACATCTGCATGGGTCCCATGACAGTCACCACTTTGCTCTTAGGAAGCATAACATTGGCTTTGGAGACTGACTATGTATAGCATACTGTTAGCCCTCTTTGTGTGGCCATTGTGATCCAGGTCATTGGGGTTGATGGAATCTAACATGCATTGAGCGCAGGTGTTGGTACATGAGGAGTCTTCCCAGTTCATAATGGAATAGTTGAGAGTAGCCATTATTATGGTTTTCTGTCTCAAACCTAATCTTTCCTATTACAGCACATTATGACAGTTGGGAAATCCACAACATGTTGGGTGATCTGTCACAAGGTGCAATTTGAATTCCACTTTGGTACAAAGGTAGTTGCTCAGCATAATGCATCTGAAATTATGCAAGTGCAACTAGCATGAGGGTGTACCTATCCTTCAGGAATATGGACACACCTGCAGCCTGTGTGTTCCAATAAAGGATAATGGGCAAGAGGTGAGGTATGTGTTATAACATGGTCATGCAGGTGTGCTCTCCGGAGCATTGAAACATGTCTCAGCCACTGCACAGATATGTTCACCATGTTAGGGATTGACATATGTGTGTCCATATAGTGTTTCTAACATGTATCATTGTGTGGCGAGACCTGCAGTTTTTTGCGTGGCTGTCCCTGTAACAGCAGTGGACCTTCACTTGAACTGTGTATGATGAAGGCACAATAGGGGAAGCATGAGCCCTAGGCAGTATCCAGATTCCCAGGGGTGACAGTTGCAGGCCCTGTCTGGCAAAGCATCATGGTCTGTCAACTATGTTATCCCAGGCAGACAGATACTGGATGCCCTTTGACTTGCACCACTACATTAGACAATTGTGGAATACAATCCTTTTGTCCCTGTACTGTAGTATCATTCTGGCCAATGGCAGAATGCTACCCAGGCCATGGTACATACCTGCATGGGCTACAAGACCTGACAGTTCATACATGTGTTTCCCTGCAGTCCAGGCCACTGCATCACAGGTCCTGCACAACAACATTGAATATGCCAGAGTCATGTGTATAGTTCAAAAGGTGGTCTGAGTGTGAGGGGATGTGGCTAATCATGGCAGACAGGCAGCTGATAGTACATATGCCTGCATATAGGTTGGTGTTTAACATAGTGCTAGAGTTTGCATTCACAAATGAGTACTGTTGGGCATGTTTCCGGCCACGTGTTCTGAGGTGTGGCACAATTATGCAAACTATGTCATACAGTTTGTGTATTTCATTGTCTGTTTCTTCCAGCTTGGGAGGTCACTTGTTTGGCCAGATACTTAGAAGCATCTGTGAATGTGTGTGATTTCTGGTAGTGTGTGTGGGTGTTCTTACTTTGTTCTGGTAAGGGTATGTGTTGGTTGTGATGATGAGATGCATGTGTTAACCTACACCTCATGACTGTCCAGTCCAGTCATGGCTGTAGATTGGACTGCCTACAAGCTTACCCCTATAGCCGCATCCCAGACAATTTGTGGACTGTGGTGTTAGGTGGGTTTGGCAGTGTACATGGCATAGAGATTACATTCCCCCAGGATGGCCACGTGCACAAAGCTGACATTAGTAAACACCAGTAGCTGACTAGTGGACATGCCTGCGTGAGCATTCAGTACTACAAGTACCAAGTATTCTATTTAGTTTACTTATTGCTTATGAAGATGTTTTAGACAGTGATACTCACATGTAAATATTTGTGTTATGGATGTGACAACACTGGCTATTACGGAAACATTGTAGCTACCTTTTGCCGCAATCCTCCTCTGAGGACCACATCACATTCTGATAGTTGATTACAGATGATTCAAGTATCTAGAGGTCTGTTTCCTTTTCTAGGTATATACTCACATATCCACCAGGACCATGAGCTCTGTTGGGCATAGACACCCGCTCCCCAAACAGAGTCATGTATTAATAGACTCTGATGCCACTATCAACATGATCAGGACATAATCAGATAGTGTAAGCCATCACCTATGAAGCGGCTATTACACATGGGCATCAGTCTCCTACATATTACACTCCTACTGCAGATGTTACACTGGAGTTAAAGATGATATGCAACCTGTTTCATTACCAGTACTTTGCACTCCATTACATACAGTATATACAAGCAGCTGTTAGATTGGCAATGAGAGGTTAGGCTACACAAACCTGGAAGTTCAACCAGTGTGTCTCTACTCTCAATATCCACTCTATGTAGGTGTGCATCTAGCCATTTGCCCCAGCCCTGTAACAAGGGTTACTACACATTTGCATAACATGCACACATGCACAGCTGTTATTGCTTGCAAACGATACTAGAGAGGTGGATATTACATGTGTTATGTGCATGGATAGTTACCTAGCTCTTCCAATTATCCTTGCTATCATGCTGCTAAACTGTCAGATGAATACAAGTGATATGTATCCTGTTATTGAGTATTGTAATTGCCAATAGACATAACTACTGTTTGCATAACATAACAGAAATGCTATGTAGAATGGAACACAGATCTGCCTAAAATACTGTACATTGCACAGTTATTGGCACAATATCTGACAATGCAAACCATATTTGCACCGTAAGCCCACCTTTGACATGTTCATCTTACTTATACACCCATACATATGTTGACTGTTACAATATATCGACATATACTATCCCCTGTTATAGCACATACTTGTTGGACCAATCCTGACACTGACAGTGGCTGGAAGTGAATTGGTGAGTTCCAAGCCCATATCATCCCTTGTGGTATATGAGGAGTTTGCCTTGTGACCTACAGCAGTACACACATAGAATACTACAAACATTAATACTGCTCAACAATACATCGCTACAAGATAGCTATTTCCACTATATGCATTGATTACACTGTAATTCTTACAGAACAGGTACTACATACACAGACATACTACATGTTATACATACCTTCTTAGTAATTGGAGGTGTTATTGGCTAGTATAATACTCATTTTCAGTTTGTCTTTCAGTGTTTTGTACTGTCCTACAGGTAGATACAGATGGCTTGAATGTTTGACAAGGCAACCTTTTATAGTTACAGATCAGTAACATGTGCTATCACAATAACCAATTGGTGTTCCTAAGTAGCTATTTACATGCACATCAGCTGTGCTGCTACTGCCTTAGCCAATACCATGGCAACAGTGGAGTATAATTGAGTACTCCACTTGGGTGTTGTCCCTTTGCCTTACTTGTGAGGAATACAGCCTGGAAGTGTTGTTTGAAATCTATTGCAACAGCTGTATGGAAACGAACAGTAATATATTGTGTGTAATGCCTAGAGGATTTGGTCTAAATGGGAGTTCTGCTGTTATATTTCTGAACATTGCTACTTGTGCAGGGTTTGTCTGTACCTAATACTTCTGCATATGTTTAAGTCTGGCCAGGATGTTTGACCAGCTCAAGGCTGCATAGCTATGCATATAATGTTAGGGGGCTTACAGTGTGCTTATCAGACATATTTAGTTTGGTGTTAATGTGTATCATACTGTGCTGATAATCAGTACACTTCCTGGTGTACCAACCCTTCAGCCCTCTGAAACGGCATTAGTTCATACAAACCCTGTAACATCAGCAGCTGTTCAATTGTATAACAGCAACTATTTCACATAGGGCCATGTTGGTGTGTCTGTGTCCAGGTATGTTAAGGTTTCAGCAGATGTTGTACAGTAGTTGAATAATCGGTTATGGTATGACAGTATGTATTGATGTAATTATTTTGGTTGTGGGGTAGATGGTGGGTGTACACAGCACATGCAGGGGTGTAGAACCCCTTTTATACAACTTCTATATGTGTGTGGTTGTTCTTTCCCTATGTGAACACCTATCCCTTAGTGGACTAATACTATGGTAATTGCAGGCTGATTCATTAAGGCACTGTTAAATGCTTCCTGTATAGCATGTAGTTACTGTTAGTCCTTGAATCATTTTGGCAATACATCAGAATGTAATAAAGTTTTGCTAAATGAAAGCTGTCTGTGTATTTCTGTCATGGATATTTGCAGCCATTGCAGTTGTGTTGGGGACTGTGTTGAAAGAACATATTTGTAATAGTGTATTGGCATATACTCTTCATATGTTATGTTCATATTGTGTGGAGGGGGGGGCGGAATGTGTGATTGCAATGGTCCATGTTATACTCAGATATGAACACTTCGGATGCTGTCTACACACATGTATGTATGTGTGTGTGTATATATATATATATATATATATATATATATATGTATGTGTGTGTGTGTGTATATATATATATATATATATATATATATATATATATATATATATATATATATATATATATATATATATGTATATGTGTGTGTGTTTATAGATATAATATATAATATAGGTTCATACTAGGCTATCTGCCCTAGGGCATTTATAAGCCTAGCCAGAGTGTGTTTGGCTTTCGCCACCCATTTTAAATTAATTTTGCTATGCCCTTTTTCGAGGTTAGTATACTGTGCCTCTGTCTAACAGTGACACAGAAGTGATACCCGGGATAAACCTATGATCCCCCATCCACTCATCAAGATTCCTCTTGAAGAGAGTCAATGAGGGACTCTGCCTAACCTGGACTGGGGTTTTATTCCAGAGTGAAGGGAGCCTCTGGGTTATGAATCTGTCCCTCCAGCATGTCCTATTTATTTCAGTGCTGAGGTTCAAGTCTCTCGAGCGTGTAGCTCGATGGGATTTGGATTTTCTGAGGTGCAGCATGTCCATTAATTCCGGGTTGGAAATGGCTTTATACGTCAGGCACATATCACCTGTGAGCAGGCGGTATGCCACTGAGTAGAGCTGGAGTTTCTTTAACCAGGCAGCATATGGCATCTGTTTGAGCCCTTTGATCCTCTTGGTGAGGTACTTTTGGGGTCTTTCCAGTTGCTGCAGGTGTCTGGTAAGGTACATCCCAAAAGGGGCATTGTACTCAATTATGGGCCTGATGAGGGATGAGTAAAGAGGCACGATGACCTCCCCTGATCTAGATGTGAATCCCTTCATGATTAGGTAGGCTATATAAAATGTTTTTCTAACCACTTTGGCCACGTGGTTGTCAAATGAGAGATTGCTGTCAACTTGGGTCCCCAGGTCCCTAATTACTTCTTCCGTACTTAATGGATTACCACTTATGTGGTAATTTGTGGGCATTTAGTTTTTGCCAAAGGGGATGACTATACACTTTTTGGCGTTTAGCTTGAGGCCATGGCCCTGGCACCAGTTGTCTGTTTCTATGAGGCCCTTTTGGAGGATGCTTGTGTCTGCTGGAGAGTCGATTATGGTGACCAGTTTGCAGTCATCTGCGAACTTGGTCAGCCATAGTCCTTCCGTGTTGGCCTGTACCTCTGAGAAATATATACCGAATAAGAGAGGTCCCAGGACTGAGCCTTGTGGGATGCCACTTGTAACTGGTTTGGAGTCTGACATGGCTCCAGCAATTCTAACCATGTGGGTTCTGTCCTTGAGCCAGTTTGCAACCCATCTAGTGACATAGGGGTTTATATTTAAGCTGGTGAGCTTATCTATAATGCCCTAGTGTGGTATTGTATCGAAGGCTTTTCGAGGTCCAGGTAGGCTGTGTGGACCACTTTCCCCTCGTCAATGGCCTTGGTGACTGTTTCAAAGAAATCTACCAGGTTTAAGAGGCAGGATCTGCCCTTAACAAAGCCAAACTGGGTAGGATCCAGTGTCTGTAGGTCCCCAATATCTTTATTTATAAGGTCCATGATGATCCTTTCCATAGCTTTGCAGACCAAGCTAGTCAGGCTTATGGGGCGATAGTTTCCAGGATCTGTTGAGGCACCACCTTTGTGGAGAGGGACCACTGTTGTTGTACGCCACTCTTTGGGTACATATCCTGTAGTAAGGCTGAGATTGAACAGTGGTTTTATGTTTGGGTTTAGCTCTTCTTGGAGTTCATGTAGGACGCAGCCCGGGACACCGCCTGGTCC
Source organism: Protopterus annectens (assembly GCF_019279795.1). Taxonomy (NCBI): domain Eukaryota; kingdom Metazoa; phylum Chordata; order Ceratodontiformes; family Protopteridae; genus Protopterus; species Protopterus annectens. The sequence goes on from NC_056749.1 coordinate 634,905,521, forward strand.
CATTGATGCTGTGTTTTTGCTTAGGAGAGCGGCTCTTACCTGAGCATCTGAGATGTCAGGGGCAGCACTCTGCTGGGATAGATATTTGCCCTTTGATGGGGAGTTTGCTGAACCTGTCAGCTAGGATGTTGGCAATGTCTGTGGGTTCGGTGTATTTTTGTCATTTTGGACTAATTCTGAGCATATCTGGGAATTCCCACCCAGGTTCCTAACATAACTAAAGAAAGCCTTGTGATTATCCTTAGTGTCCTGTGCAATTTTTCTCTCAAGCTGGCCTTAGACGATTTTATGAGTGCCCATAGTTTTTTGCTAATACTGATCAGAGATGCCTTCCCTTTTTGGGATTTTGCTCTATCATGTAGTAGCTTCCTCCTTCTATTGTATAGTTTGTTTATGGCTGGGGTCCACCAGACAGGATGTCTGCCTTTGGAGGATTGGGTCTTGGTTTTATTTGGGATTGCATGATCCATGCATTCCTGAAGGTGTTCATAGAATGCATTTATAAAGGATTCTGCAGTCTGGGCCATATTTTCCACAGGCCCGGGGGCTTTGAAGGATTCCACCTCGGTTTTGAGGAGTGTGAAATTTGCTTTAGAGAAGTTTTTCACTGTGGTTTTCTGGGCAGGGGGTGGGGACAGGATGTGAATATCCAGTAAGATTAGTTTATGGTCTGATCTTACCAGTGAGGGATACACTTCTGGTCTGGAGCATAGAGTCCCCATGTTGGTGATGATCAGGTCCAGTATGTTTTCCCCTCTTGTGGGAGTGGTAACAAGTTGTTCCATAGCATTTGAGTTTTTAAATTCTAGGAACCTTTGGGCTAGGGTGTTGGAGCTAGAGTAATGCTCCCAGTCTATGTTTGGGTAGTTGAAGTCACCCAATATAATGGTGTTAGGAGAGACCTTCATATTTTCCAGTGTTCTCAGGAAGGCCAAGTGGAGTTCCTGGGTTTGGGAGGGTGGTCTGTAGCAGGCTATAAACTGGAAGGCAGTTTTACCCACTGTTAGTTGCACATGGATAGTCTCTGATGCTTTGTGCTGTGCCACCAACCTGGAGGTGTGGGTATCTTTGACGAATATTGATACTCCCCCTCCTTTTGTGGTTCAGTCCAAGTTTTGGGGCTGAAAAGCATGGTATGAGGTATAACCTGGTAGTGCTGGGGTGCTCTCGGGAGCCTTGAGCCAGATTTCTGTTACTGCACAGATATCGATGTTCTCCATGCTAAGGAGTGTTTCGAGTGCATGCATCTTGAGGTTTAGACTTCTGACGTTGAGTAGCACTACTCTTAGTTTCTTATCCCTTGTGATACCTATGGAGGTGGGTTTATCTTTTGAACCTTGCCTAAAAAAGGCACTATGGGGGTAGCAAGAGCCTTTGCCAATATCCGAAAGCCCAGGGGTGATAGGTGCAAGCCATCCCTAGCGAAGCATCGTGGGTTGTCGAGCATGTCATCCCAGGCTGACAGGCATTGGATCCCCTTTGAATGACACCAATACTTAAGCCAGTTGTTGAAATTGATCATCTTGTCTTCATATTGTGGCATCATTCTTGGTGAGGGTAAGATTCTACTCAAGGTCAGGGTCATACCGGCCTGGGCTACATGCTCAGAGAGCTCCTCTATGTCTCTTTTCATGTAGTCCAGGGAGGTATGTCTCAGGTCATTCACACCAGCATGGACAATGACTGAGTCATATTTGTGCTTGCCTTGGAGTGACCTGAGTGCTTGTGTTATGTGGCGGATCCTAGCGCCCGACAGGCAGCTCACCGTGACCTTCTTCTTGTTCAGCCTGGTGAGCGGGATGTCAGTGTGCCTGATGATAGTCACCTATTACAAGTGTATCAGGTGTGTTGTTTAGCCTTAAGGGCTGTGACTGTTCAGCACACTGGCTTTGTGAGCTATGTGTTGCACGTGTTTTGTTTTCGGGTAGAGGTTGCTTGGGTGTCTGCTTTGGAGGTCTCTGCTGCTTAGGCAGATTTTTATTTAGAGCCTCAGAGTATGTTTTTGTGTGTTTATGTGTTTGGTTTGCTGTCATGGTAGGTCTATGTGAGACTGGAATTGTAGTGAGTGTGGTTTTCTTTTCCTTCTGACTGGTTACGCCAGTACTGAGTTGAGAAAGCTTAGCCTCCAGTTTGGCTATATGGTTGCATCTCTCACATGTGTTGGAATTTGTTGGGAGGAGGAGAGGGTTGTCTGTGTACATGAGGCAGTTGTAACATTGCCTCAAGATTCCCAGATTCACCAGCTGGACCAGAGAGGAGATTGACAACTGACCTTTGGACATGCTAGAATAGTATTGGGAATTCCTTTATAATTGAAAACAAAGGGCCAATGGGGAACAAGGTACTCAAGGGGAGTTTGTGAGGGTGTAGTGCTTTTAATTTTTTAGTGCTGACTTATATAATTGCTTTAGTGAGCAAGTGCCAGGTAACTTAAATGCAATGTGCTACAGGTAACTTAAATGCAAAAATGACAAACTGTAACTTTCATTCAAGTGAAACAAGGAAATAAGTACAGTAAGCAATCCAGATATCACTAGGGATCCACAGAAGTGCTGAAAAGCCGCGTTTTAGGGAAATAACAAGCAAACAACAAGCATACAAACAAAGCTAGATTCAGCAGGCCTGGATCTAGTCTATGCTACATCAAACAAGGTGTACCAATTTCAGTAAGAAACAATTCAAATATGCAGGCACTATAAGCCTTTAACCAGAAATTCTCAGCTCAGAAGGGCAGAGTCCAGCCTCTCCTCCCACAAGAGTGTAGAACACGAACCTTCTTAATGTAAAATAACTGGCCTGAAGCCCAAGTGCTTAAACCAGAACTAATACACTTTTAGAATAACAGACACTGAGCCCTCAATCAGCAGTTCCCAACTTAGAAGGATGTAAGCTACCTGTCCTGCCACCACAGTGCAGGCCACAAACCTTCCTAATGTAAAACAACTGGTCTGAAGCCCTAGCGCTTAATCCAAAAGACTTAGAATGATAGCTACACTTTAATCAAGTTACTACCAAGCAGTAATAAATACAATTGAATACTTTAAAGAATGCCTGGGTTAGTGCTCAAGTTAAACAAACAAAGCTAGATTCAGCAGGCCTGGATCTAGTCTATGCTACAGCAAACAAGGTGTACCACTTTCAGTAAGAAGCAGTTCAAATATGCAGGCACTATAAGCCTTTAACCAGAAATTCCCAGCTCAGAAGGGCAGAGTCCAGCCTCTCCTCCCACAAGAGTGCAGACCACAAACCCTCTTAATGTAAAATAACTGGCCTGAAGCCCAAGTGCTTAAACCAGAATTAATACACTTTTAAAATAACAGACACTGAGCCCACAAAGCATACGTTTATCTTTACATCCATAAATGTGTAGATGTTTTTAACCTATCTATCTATCTACATATATATGTAGATCTGTATATATCGACATGTCTCTGTGTATCTCTCTCTCTCTCTCTCTATATATATATATATATATATATATATATATATATATATTCATAGTTATATATCTATATATATATATATATATGTATATATATGAGCATACACCTTTCATTGGGTACATAGCAGGTTGTCCTATTTCAATATATTCCTCCCTTTTGTGTTTTAACCTATCTGCATACACAAGTGGGATAGGTACATCTCAGGTAGCTTAGTGGTAGGTTACTTTAAGGATGGAGTACATGGTTGCGGGTTCTAATCCTGTAAGGTGTTATTATTTTACCTCTCAGAGTAGACACTGGTAGGGAAAGTATGAAGAACGCACATTTAAGCGGTTGTAAGCAGGTTTGCTCATGGTCTGCTTGACATTAAGCAAAGGTTAAACCTGTGAAGTGATTCTCCTTTTACCTTGTTTAAGTGCCGCTTACCATCTTGCAAACCGATGCAAACCTGCTTACAACTGCTTAAAAGTGCTTTAATCCACCTGCATCCAATAGCCCTTATAATAATTTAACAGCCCTTACAGATCTTGAACCCGGGACCATGAACACCACAGTCACTGACTTTACCACTAAGGCATCTGAGATATGTACAAATGTATGGTGTTTAGAATATACATTTTACTACAGGCATTCCTCACGACTGAAAACAAATGTGACAGTTGGTGTACATCTGTATGATATGTTAATTTTCATCTGTTTGTGAAATTAGGTGTTGCAATCTGACATGACAGGGTGTATTATGAATGAGAAAGTTTCTTGTTTTGTGTCCTTTTTATATTGTCCCCAAGCTCCATGTATACCCCTCCAGTTCACTTATTGAACATCCATCCTAGGCTCTCCTTGATACATGATTTCATTACCCATCATTCCTCCACCACCCCAGTCTTCACATACACAGCAACCATCCCTTCTATGGTGAATTATGTTAATATTAATAGTTATAATACCAGAGCTGCATATGTTTTGTGTACGCTTCAATTCCTTTGGATTGCTTCTGTGTCACGAAGTGTGTTCATAGATGTTTATATATATATGGCTATTGATGTAACTGTATAATCTATATATATATATATATATATATATATATATATATATATATATATATATATATATCTTTATATCTATGTGCAGACATCACTGACATGTATATATATATATATATATATATATATATATATATATATATATATATATAGATATATATATATAGATATATATATATAGATATATATATATAGATATATTTCGTATTAATATTTAACAGTAATACATATGTAGACTTGTATGTGTTGGTTTACAAAGTACAGTACATTACAATGTACTGTACATATGTACACAAAGTGACTGTCCCATTTGTGGTCATTACAGTGGAATGCATATGGTATAAGGTGTAGTCTAAAGACTGTGAAACATCTATACACCTCAGATGGCTTAGTGGTAAGTCCCATGACTATAGTGTGCATGGTACAGGGTTCAACACCTGCGATGCTTTAAAAATGTTTTTTTACTCAAAATAAGGCTCATTTAAGCAGTTGTAAGCATGTTTAAAAGTCTTTGTGTGATATTACAGCAGCGGTTAAACACAGTTAAACAAACTTTGGAACATATAACCTGTGCATGCAAACACGGCCACATCCGCTAACTACTCAGGATATATACATTTCAGTGAAGTAACATCTCACTATGTGCTTACATAACATTACATTCTCTGTTGACTTTACTCTCCAGCACACATGGGTTTATATGGGTGTTTTGAATGTTTATTATACAGATGATTACTACCTATATATGCAAGCTGTGGTTAAGGTATACTTTTTAACATGGTAAACATCCCTGACTTTATTGGGATTGGGACCTCGAATGCACAGATACTATGCAGATGCTGTAACCATTACACTATTGACATTAACGTTGCTTCCGCCTATTTCCTATTTAGATGATTTCTATGTGTAAGCTAGGCTAAGCAAAGGGCGGAGGCCCCCAATCCCACTGGGCTTCACTTACTCTTGAAATAACAGCATATATCAAATGTAATGTGAGACAGTACATTACATTCCTAACTACATTAGGCATATTCCCTCACTGACACACTTCAAGGGAAACCTTGTTGTGTGAATGGGTAACAGAATATACATCCCTGGGATCATGTGTCCCAGAACCATACAGCCAGGGGGTGTGGGAGGCCGTCCAGTTTGATAGTTGTGAGACCTGTTGGGGAAATTGAATGGTGTTGAATTGTCACATTAACATGCCCTCTTTAGATCACTAAGTTCACCTATCACCCTCCACCACCCCAGTCTTCAACAGCTTCCGGTAACTCTGCCTGGAATTGCTTCATTGGCTATGCTTGACAGAGGCTCAGTTACTTCATCAGTGGTGCGGAGAAAGCCAGCACACTGTAGCTATGCTTCTAATTGACCTTGGCAGATAGCCTACTACCTATCTGTGAACCTCTAAAGTGCAGGCCATCACAGCCATAATATGTGAATAAACAGACTTTCAGATCACAATATACAGTGAGAAATCACCATGTAGTCAGAAAACAGTTAAGTACAGCAAGAACATACAGAACACTGATACTTAGTCACTCCAAAAGCCTATCTTGGAAGCTAGAAGACTTGTATATGTTTAAGACTTTCTATTGCTTACCAGTAGGTTACCTACAGAAAAGATGAGAAACAAGCACAGATGGGAAACATGCATGCAATAATACCATACCGGCTTATGTGTCAGTCTTAGGCTTTGGAATACTGGCCAAGGCTATCGGCACCCCCATGGTGCCTTTTTTAGGAGAGTCTCAAAGGTGAATACCAGCTCCATAAACAGCACAATAGCAGAATCAATGCGGATTATGCTACTCAACACCAGGGGTTGTGATCACAACATGCATGCACTCACAGCACTCCTCAGGATGGACAACGTCAAAATCTGTGCAGTAACTGAGATCTGTCTTAAGGCTCCTGAGAGGACATTTCAGTCACAGAACATGGACTGATACAGACATGGAGGGGGTGTATCCATATTCATCAGGGATACCTACACCTCCAGGTTAGTGGGGCAGCATGATACCTCTGAGATCATCCATGTGCAGCTAACATCAGCCACAACTGGAATATAAACTGTGGCCTGCTACAGATCACCCTCCATGACCCAGAACCACCACTCCACCTACCTGGAGACAGTGGAGAACATGACAGTCCCAATGCACACCATGGCATTAGTCAATGTCAACTACCCTACCATTAACTGGGAAGCTTACTCAAGTACTCACTACCAGGCCCAGCGGTTACTAGAATTTATCACCTCATATGCCCTGTATCAGGTGGTAACCTCCCTAATGAGGGGTGGAAGCATACTAAAAGTGGTCATCACCAACATGGGCAACAGGTGCACCACAGCAGAGGTTAACCAGTCAGTGGATAGATCTGACCATGAACTATTCACTGTTTCCACACCCAAAATCTCCCCGACCCACGGAAACCACAGTGTATATCTTTCCTACAGCTAGCTAAATTTACACTACTAGTGACAGGGGTGGGGGGTTTCACAGCCCCCACGCTAAGGTGAAACACTGCTCAAGATTCAGACAGATTTACAAATGCAATCTATAAGCACCTACACGGATGTATGGATCATGTCATCACTGGTAAACCAAGACTCACTCCTAGACAAGGACACCAGTTTGGTGGACCCCTACAATAAACAGGCTATACTACAGAAGTAGGACAGTGTTCCAGACAAACAGCAAATCCCACGAAGGGCAGACATCCATGACTCCTATTAGCATGATACATAGGTCCCTCATGACATCATCCAAGGCTAACATCACCAGGAAAATACTCAAGGATTCAAAAGATAACTACAAAGCCTTCTTTGGCTATGTCAAGGATCTAAGTGGTGACACACAAATTTGCACTGTGACGGTGAAATATAGCACAAAATATGCTGACCCTACTGATATCGCCAACATCCTTGCAGATACATACAGTGCATACTTTACCCCTGAAAGAGCCCACAACACTACCCGAAAGGTACAGTGTTCCACACATCAGAGACACACAGGTGGAAATGGCCCTCTCAATTAGCAGAACACAGCATCAGTGGATGTAGATGTTGTCCCAGACTGCATCTTGCAAACTGTACAAGACAACCTGACCCCCACCTAATTAAGCTTTTTAACCTCAGCCTCTCCACAGGCTGCATACCCATACAGTGGCAACGGTTATTCCACTCCATCAAGGTGAAATCACAACTGACCAAGGTAACTACCACCCCATAAGCCTGACTAGCCTGGTCTGCAATGGTATGGATCACATCCTCATGGCACTCATTAACAAAGACATTGGTAACCTCCAAACACGTGACCCAACCCAGGTCAGCTTGGTTGAGTGCAGTTCATGCCTACTGAACCTGTTTGACATCTTACATACAGTCACCAAGACATTAGATGATGGGAGAGGTGAGTCACACATACTACCTGGACCTCACCAAGGCTTTTGACACCATGCCCCACTCAGGTATTATTGATAAATACACCAGCCTGTACATGCACCCATACATCACAGGTTGGGTTGCCAACGGGCTTACACACAGAACCCACATGGTATGACTAGCAGTCTCCAGGTCCAACTCTTGACCAGTCATGACTGGTGTCCCACAGGACTCAGTCCTGGAAGCCTTACTGTTTGGCATATACTTCTCAGATGTACAGGCAAACACAGGTGGACTACGGCAGAACATGTTTAGCAATGACTCCGAACTGGGAGCCATGATTGATAGTCCAGCTGACAGAGATATCCCTCAAGTGGCCTCACAGAGACCGACACAGGGTGTAATCGTCATGGCCTCCAGCCAAGTGCCACTAACTGCATGGTCATTCCATTGTGGAATATTAAGCACCCACATATTAACACATAAGTGGCAGCCACTTTAATACGGACGGGGTAATGGGGTATCTGGGGACTAAGGTAGATAGTGATCTCCCCTTTGACAATCATATCTCCAAAGTAGTTAGGACATCCTTCTATGTAGGCCATCTGATTACTAAAGGGTTCCCATCTAGACATACTGGGGTTATAGTGCCCCTTTACTCAACACTCATCTGTCCCATCATAGGGTATAATAACCCATTTGGGATGTACCTCAGAAGACACTTCCAACAGCTGGAAGCTCCACAAATTTATCTCATCAAGATGATTACTGGCCTCAAACATATGCCCTAAGCAGCCAGACTGAATAAACTCCTGCTTTACTCAGTGGCATCTCATTTACCCAGAGATGATTTCTGCTGGTCAACACAGCCATGTCAAACTCAGGCTTAATGGATATGCTCCACCTATGGGAATCCATGTCACAGTGAGCTACACACTGTAGTGAGCTGAACCTTGCCACAACATTAACTGGAAGATGCTGGAGGGACGGCTTCCTGTCACAGACCCTCCCTATATTTTGGAACAACATCCCTAACTAGATGATACAGAGCTCCTCACTAACACTCTGCAAGAGAAAGCTTGAAGAGTGGATGGGAAACAGTAAATGCACCCCAGGGATCCCACCATTGGCTTTGGTCCACAGAGGGACAGTTAATGAATCAATGGGGTGGCAAAAGGTGACACATTATGGCTAGGTTTATGAATGGCCTCTGGCAGTTGGCCAAGTACCTACCTATGAACCTATACATACAGTATCAGCACATGCTGATAGCTTAATTTACTGTTCAGGTGTTGCCTTACCTTGTGCCAATGGCAGTTGTGTGTGCAGTAATTGAGGGCTGTCTATGTTGGATGCACACAGTAGACTGCCTATACATGACAATTTACAGGTTGTCTTGTGTGTGTGCCATCCATTTTTACTGTGTGTGCAGGTGGAGAAAGGTGTCATTCCCTAGGTGCCTACACTGTCAGTGTGTGTGCTATAAGTTCCTTCCTTGCCAAGGCATGGCCATACTGGGCATGCCTCCATCTGCCTACTGGGGCTGGCTCAGAGTGTTCATGGTCTGAGTACTCTGTGTCTGTGGGGCCTTTAGCAATGGTGGCGGGCTGTGAGGGCCTTCACCATTCTGTCCCTGCTGCAACTGTTTCCGCAGGGTCATATTGTGTAGCATGGCACATACTATGAAGATGTGGACATACATGCCTGGAGAGTACTGCAAGGCTCCACCAGATATGTCCAAGCAATGTAACTGTGATTTCAGCATCCCAAACACATGCTCTATGATTATTCTGGTTTGTACGTGTGCCTCATTATGGTGTTCCTGCATGGGTGTGTGTGCATTTCTGATGTGAGTCATCATCCACGGCTCCAGTGCATAGCCAGCACCCCCCACCAGGTGGCCATTTGGGATGTCCCCCCGGCAAATAACTGATAATGCTGTGAGGCATGCCAGATGTGGGAATCATAATAGCTTCCAGGCCTGCCAGCACACACATCCATGATGATGCCCTGGGTATTGCACATGACCTGGCAGTTGATGGAGGGGTATTCCTTTCGGTTTATGTAGTGCCTACCCTGCTCACCGGATGGTGACTTGATGTGTATGTGCATGCAGTCTATTGCACTCAGTACCTCTGGGTATTCTGCCACATGGTGGAAGAGATGCATATTGCTGGCCAACTTCTCCTGCATTTGGGGGAAGTATATGTGCTCATTGGCATGTGGTAACATGGCATTCAGGAACTGGTGTAGTACCCTGGATGCTGATGCCTGTGAGATCCCCATGATATCCCCAGTTGATCTTTGAAATGTACCTGTAGCTGGTATTCTCAGGCTTACACATACCTTTGTATCCACTGGGATTGGTTCCCTCTGTTTTTTTCTGGCTCTGAGGCGTGGCCGGCACAGCTCCACAAGTTGCTGTAGGATGTTCCTGTCCACCCTGTAATGCTCTACTATCTCCAGATCATGTAGCCCCTGGTAGGTTACTCTGGGTCTGAACATTCTCCTCTTCCTCTGGTGCCTGAGGTGGTCATGTACATCATCCTCCACACCACCTTCAGTCTCCAACACATGCTGGTGGATCAAAGCTATGGAAGGCCCTAACATGTACATACTAAAAGTTCCCCATCTGTATATTCCATTGGTGCAGAGTATATGGGAATACAAAAATGTGTGTGAGGTGCTTTCACACTTTGTACCATTGTGCTATGGTTGTTGCTGATGTCATTGGGTGTGTATGAGCTATTCCAGCTGCAGAGTGTCTTAATTATGGGTTTTACAATGAGTACTGCAAGTGTGGGGCCTTTACTGTGGAGTTATGCTTACCTGCCTTGAATAATCTGTTGCCCTTTAATTCACTTTTAAATCTGGATCCCCTCCCATTATCAGGCATGCATCCACCTGCCATCTTTCTTGTTTTGTACTTTCCCTACCCAGTCATGGCAAAATGTGTCTTGTAGCTGATATATTGCAAATCAGCTTTGTTCTGCTTTGACACTTTACTGTTTTCTTTGCAGTACAGCCCCTCCCCTTTCCTGTTCTGCAGGTAGCTTCTTGCAGCCTTGTTAGTTGTTGTCAACGGCCCACTGTAGGCTGCTAGGTGTTAATTAGTCATTTGTACTCCAATTTTCCTGCTGCAGCATTTCCTTATTTCTTTCCTATATCCTTCCTGTTTCAGCTGCAGTGAGCGCCGCGCAAACCCGTTTACCAGGTTTACGTGCGTTTTCATCTCCGTTCACATGCATACTCGGTTACCTTGTGTACTCTCAGCTAAGCAAAGCTATGGCCAGTTCAACACACCCCTATCCTGCAGCTTTGCCTAGCTAGGGGCAAACCGGTTTAGCAATGCTCCAATGTGCTTACAGCAATGGTGAAACACCCATCTCTTGATGTCATCTTTATCTCAAGAGCACACCTCGGTGTTATAATGCTACGCTGTGAGGTGCATCCTTACACCAGTGGGGAATCTGTTATTCACTATTACTCCTCTCATTTGCATGGCATTGCCTACTAATTCCTAGCTACCGCGCATAACACTATCACAGCCCCTTAGCAACCCTTGCTGCATAGTATGGTGTAGCATGCCTGCCATTGACTATTATGGGGAAATCATGATATGTGTTACATTGCAGTTTTATTCTATATTTTTATATTTTCCTTGCGATCCCCTTTGCACGCCACTGCCCTGTGCTTCCACGTTGTGATAGTGCGACTATATATATTAAATGTTAATTTTATATTTTGTACATTTTTTATGCCAATGGCTATATATTTAGCCATTGGCATGTATTAACAATATAATACATGTGTTTGGTCAGCTGTCATAGCTCTGATTTTATGTTTGCAAAAATGTAAAATGTTTTCTACGGTTTACATTTCTGCATGCTTACACTATACCTGCACGACTTCCTGGATCGCTACATACCTTCATTTGTATGCTACACTGCTGCACATGTGGTAATTAGCATACATGGCTTGGGAGTTGTGCGGGCGTAGCGTACACAGGTAGTGCATGTGGGAACAGCTCATACCTGGATCACTCAGCGGCCATATTTGGTGTTAGAATGCTGATGCTACACCTGCACCTGGCGGAAGCTTTATGAACCATGGGGAATGTGTTTAAAGAGTAATACTGAAAATGGTTCTATAAAGGTAGAGTTTAAGGACTGAAATAAAGAAAATCATGGTGTTTTCAGATCTAAGGGTAGGTAAAGTATTACACTCTTTCAGACATTTTAGTTTAACAAAACAGATTTGCTGGGATTAAAGGCATGCAATGGAGATGGAAACTTTATGGAGATGGAAACTTTATGTGATGTGTGTGTGGGAAAAATTGATACTGTAGGGTATTAGTTCTAAAAATTAATATAACAGGTCCAGAGATTTGAAAGAAACAAGAGACAGGTATTATAGTTGTTAATGCATTCCGTGAAAAGTGTGATTTATTGTTAATTAACATTTATAGGGCAAATTAAAAAAGGAAGTAGGAAACAATGGGGTAATCAAGGTTATGGTACGGGAAAATAGTATGGATTATGGATTTTAATACTTTTTTAATTGAGAGCTGACCCAAATCAAGAAATGGACTGATAAGGAACGTATCAAAACATTGGAATTTTAAACTTGTCAGTGTATTTCTAGGAAGGAGTTGACTTTCACACATATGTACATTAGTAAGGCCATTGTAATTGATTACTTTTTTTTATTTTTACTTTCATGGAATATATGTAAAGGCTTGAGGGTATAGCATGATTCTATATAGAGATCATGATATTTTTAGTTCAACTATTGAATTAGCAAAGGAAACCTGGAGATAGATATATAAGGGGTCTTTTAGGTCCATAGATGGTAAGTACTAGGAAACCAGTCTGCAAACAAGTACAAGCCTAGCCAAAAATCCAGAATCAAAATATTCTTCTAGCCTCAAGGAGGGCAAGACAAAATAGACCAGGGGAAAAATTGAGGCTGCCTATCCAGTTATCTAGGTCTACCTTAACTCACTTCCTCCAGTAGAGCTCTTTTGACTGTGTACTTTTAACTTCCATTGGGCTTGGCTTGAACATTTAAAAAAAATGAAATTATCACCTTACAGTTCAAAAAATATTCATATCTCTAGATCCATAAGTGTTACTACAAAACCATGAATGGCAAACTATTCAGGATAAATTAATCTTTCCAATAGTGGCATTCATTTAGTTTGATGCTTTAAAATGATTTTATAAACCAAAATAAAGGCAGTGAATATTAATTTTATAATGTTGTATAAACAGCATATGATACCTCAGTGACCATTCAAGCTAAGACAGTTATTGCCAGCAGGATTTTCTTCATACAGCTGTGAGCTTTCATATGGGGCTATGCAATTCTGTCTGTGTTACCTGAATGTGAATGTTGAGATATTTAGAGAAATAGAAAAATGATTACAATGCAAATAAACAGTATGCAAATAATATTCAATATCTCTTTAGCTGCATTAGACAGAGGTCATATATTAATGCAGTTGTGTTTGCCATCATGGAAGAAGTCTTCTGATACCTTGTATGTAGCCTGGTTTTGGAATTATTAATGCAAATATAAACAAGCAATATTTGATGCCTAGTGGTTTCAGTAAGAGGTAACTATAGAAATGCCTGAAGGCACACTCACCTCTAATGAGTTAAAGGTGGCAAGGGTACTACTCTGCTTGACATGTAGTGGAAGTTTGCTCCAGAGGTGAGGGATACCCTGGGCTATGAATCTGTCATGCTAATGTGTTTAATTTATCTGCTGATGAAGGTTTAGTTCCTTTAACTAAGTATTTAAGGTACCATTAGTTCTGCAAAGGAATAGGAGGTCAAATAGTCTTGGATCTTGCATGGCTCAAAAGGCTAGACACAGATCTCCATGTAGGAGTCTATAAGAGACTGAGAACAGAGAAAGGCTGTAGGTAGTGATTATGCAGTGCCTGTCTCATCTGATAACTAAGATTTTTGAGACCACTAATGTTTTTAGTTATGAATTTCTGAGGTCTCAAAAGTTGTATGATACTTTTCCACAAATGAATGCCAAAAGTTGAGTTATATTCAATAATGAGTCTGATAAAATACAAGTAAAGGAGAATTAAGACTTCATTGGATCTAGTGGAGATGCCTTTGGAAATTAGATGAACTAGATAAAAGTTTTCTAAAACTACTATGGAGAGGTCAGATGATAAGGGATTATCAACAAGAGTGCCTAGATCTCTTACAACCATGTTTTGTTTACCAAAATTAACTATACTACAGGTTTTGCATTTTAATTTGAGACCATTGTCCTTGCACCAATCTTTAATATGTTCTAACCCATGTTGGAGCAAATGAGTCAGTTGAAGATTGAATAACAAAACCCAATTTACAGTTGTCTGTAAATGTATGTAACCATAGTCCAGGACTGCTGGCCTGAAGGTCTGGGAAACTGATACCAAATAGGAAAGGGCCCAAAACTAAGCCTTGTGGTATACCACTGACAATGTTTTTTTGCTTTCAGAAGTAGCACCTGTGACTCCAATCACATTACTTCTGTCAGACAACCAGTTAGCTATCCACTGCATAATATGAGGATATAGTTTCAGATTTACAAGTCTGTCAGTAATGTCTTCAAGGGGAATAGTGCTAAAGGCCTTGTTCAGGTCTGGATATGCTGCTGCACTGCATAATCACTATCCACTGCTTTGGTTACTTTTTCAAAGACATTAATGTAAGTCTAGATTTTAGAGACTTTCATTGTGCAGATTAATGAGTTCTGAGATAATGTATTTCATAGCTTTACATATGACACTAATGGGTCTATAGATACCAGGCTTCATGGTTGGGCCACCCTTGTGTAATGGCAGTACAATGCTTATTCCAGGCTTCAGGACTATAATCAGTGGAGAGGCTTAGATTTAATAGGTTATGCAGGCGTTCAGAAAGGCCATATTTTGCACTGATAATCAGGCAACTTGGCATGTTATTAAGGCCCATGGATGAAGTATTTATTTATTTGTTTTTTTGAGAAGACTAAGAGAACTTATTCCATATTAATGAAACAGGGTGGCCAGGATTGTGGAACCTGTGGAATAAAATTTTTACTAAATGTGTTAGCTATGATATTAGCTATTTCCTTTGGGGCATCAAGTCTAGTATTTTTAGGTGTTAATTAACTTTTTTTTTCCTCAAAAAATTTTTTATTTTCAGTTAAAATAACATTTACATAATATTTTTAAACATAATTTTAAACAAATGTATACAATATTTATAATAGCCTGACTTTCAATTTATATACTGTATGTTATTAAATATAGACTTAACAGATCAGTTATCAGAGATACAATATTGATTATTGCAGAGTGTCCAACAAAGATATAATTTTCTTCCAAGGACTAATTACCAATGCCATGGGATAGATTCGTAGTTCTTTGAATTTTATTTCCATCGATGCAGTTGTCTTCAGTAAAGTGTAGAATTCTTCCAAGGTCGGGGGTGTATTTGAATTCCACCTTCTGGTTATGAATTTCCTAGATATAGCAAGTATTATCCATAACAAATACACATTTGTCTTAATCAGGTAGGGACTTTCATTTACATTTAGTATAATCAATGCTTTAGTTAAGGTAAAGGATTCATTAAATAAAGCTTGTAAAAATGATTGATTCCATTCCAATATGCTTTAATTTTATTACATTCATAAAAAATATGAATCCAGTCTGCTTTATCTGAGTTTTCACACCTCAAGCAAAAACCATTTGTAGTAGTACTGATTTTTTTAATTCTACCTGGTGTTAAACATGCTCTATGTAAGTATTTCCAGTTAAATATTTTCCAGTACTGTGTGTTAGAAGTGTAATTAACTGATAGTAAGATGTTAGTTTTAATTTCTTCTGTTAACTGCAATGACTGACCTTTTGTTAAGATCTGCCAGTATGATGGTTTGGGAATTGCTTTATATCTTATTAACTCTTTATATAGATTTGAAATGGAATTTTTCTTTTCACAACTATTATATATAAATTCATATAGAAAACTTATTAGATTTGGAATATCTTTAAATGAGGAATTACTAATTAATCTGCATAAATTTTGAGTGAACATTAGAATGCTTTGTAAGGTTAACCAGTCCTGTGTTGGAATATTGTAAGCAGTTTTTATCATATGTATATCTAAAACATGTAATTGATTTACACATTGAAACCAGCACAATAGTCCATTTTGTTCCCAGGAGGTTATTGTTTCCCTATATATTTTGTGAGGAAAGTTCTTAGTGATGGTAAATGGGGTTAAAAGGTCAAACCAAAGTTTTAGATCTATGTTTGCATTGATAAGTTTCCTAAAGGAATTGATGTAATGATTAATCAGTGTTGTTTTAGAAGGTTTTGCTATATTATATTGTATACTTATGCATAGTATATACCAGGGTTTGTTTGATTTGTCTACTATTAACATTTTTAACAGATTAAATTTATTTGTTAATACAGCTGTTGTTAATTCTTTCCAGTTGGCAAAATAATTTGGGTTTATCCAGTCTATTGTAGTTTTACGCACCAATGTTTTATATGTGTTTCTGTTTCTGGTAAGTTCAATCCTCCTTGTTTCCATGGTCTAATGTGATGAGTTAGAGCTACTCTATTCTTTTTAGGATACCATAAAAATTTTATTAAACATGAGTTTATTTCTTTAAGAATGCATCTTTTAGGAATTAACTGTATTGCTAATGCTACATATAGTATTTTTGGCAATAAGACCATTTTTATTAATTGCAATCTGTCTTCAAAAGTTAATATAATTGTGTTACACTTTTCTATATATATTTTTATTATTTCAATAATGTTTTTATAATTTATTAATATGGTTTCATTTATATTTTTGTATAACACTATTCCTAAATAATTTAGTGTAAGTTCTTGCTTTCCTATGATGGATTTATCTGTAACTTGTAGTTCTTTTTTCTTATTTAAAATTAGAAATTTTGATTTTGATCTATTAAAGTGTAGACCTGAAATCTTATAAAAAATTTTCCATTACTTCTTCTAGCTCTCCTAATGAGTCTCTGGAGTTTGATAGGGTTAATAAAACATCATCAACAAAAATCATTATTTTAGATATGTGCTGGTCATAGACTTCTATTCCTTTTATTCTTGGATTATTGCAAATTATTTCTGCAAGTATTTCTATAGAAAAGCAAACAAAATAGGAGAAGGGGGCATCCTTGTTTAGTACCTATTGCTATATAGATAGATTCTGAGGTGTAATGACCTAATTTAATGTAGGCTAAGTTATTAATATATATGTTTTTAGTAATAAGATGAAGAGAGGAGGAACTTCAAATAATGCTAAAGTTTTAAATAGATATTCCCAGTTAAGGGAATTGAAGGTATTTTCTATGTCTAATCCGATTACAAGTGTTTCTCTGTCTTCTTTATTCACATAATCTATAAGAGTAAGTATCCATTTACTATTATCATGTGTGTGCATGTTATATAAAAATCCAGTTTGATCATTATTAATTGTCTTTGAAAGTGGGATTTTCATTCTGTTAGCTAGGATTGACATAAATACTGTGTAATCATTATTCAGTAATGTATAGGTCTGTATGAGGTGCCTGATGGTTTATTATCTTTTAGAATTGGTGTTATGAGAGAATATTCCATGAGGGTGGTATTTTTGCTTCTGACTGGACTTCTAGCAAAGTTTTATGAAAAATGGAGATTACTGTTGAAGGGAAGAGTTTGTAAATTTCCATAATTATACCATCTATCCCTGGAGCTTTGTTAGATTTACTTTCTTTTATCTTTTCAGCAATTTCTTTATAGGATATAGGTTTTTGTAGGTCTAGTTTTAAGTTTTCTGGATTTTTTTACATTGATAAGGTTTGTATCTACATTTATTTGGTTGGTATCTAAATCTTCTTTTTTGAAGTGTTCCATATAATGGAACCAAAATGCTTCAAGGATGTCTCCTATATCTGATACTTTTTTCCCTTTCTTTTCATGATATATACTACTAATGTTATTTGCTTTAGATTGTATTTTAATTCTTGTAGATAAGTTATGTAGATATCTGAGGGAGGTGGCTAATGAGTTTATTTTTAATTTTTTCAAGTCTAGACAAGTTTTGTGTGTTAGAATTTCATTATATTTGTTATTTAATTCCTCTATTTCTTTTTTGACTTCTGGACAATTCTGATTTTTTTTAGATTTTGCTGTCAAAAGTCTGGTTTGCAAGTCTATTGATTCAGATTTCCACTCTCTAACTTTGATTTTGTACCAGCTAAGGATCTAACCAAATAAATATGCTTTTAATGAGTCCCAAACATGACTCTACTGATTTCTGTTGTATTATTAATTTCAAGAAATAATTGTAGTTCTGACAACATCCAGGGTCTGAATTCTTTAATTTTCATGATATATGGATATTCACATCCCGGCCCCACCCCCTGCCCAGAAAACCACAGTAAAAAACTTATCTAAAGCAAATTTCATATGCCTCAAACCGAGGCGAAATCCTTCAAAGCCCCCGGGCCTGTGGAAAATACGGCCGAGACCGCAGAATCCTTTATAAATGCATTCTATGAACACCTTCAGGAATGCATGGATCATGCAATCCCAAATAAAACCAAGACCCAATCCTCCAAAGGCAGACGTCCTGTCTGGTGGACCCCAGCCATAAACAAACTATACAATAGAAGGAGGAAGCTACTACATGATAGAGCAAAATCCCAAAAAGGGAAGGCATCTCTGATCAGTATTAGCAAAAAACTATGGGCACTCATAAAATCGTCTAAGGCCAGCTTCGAGAGAAAAATTGCAAAGGACACTAAGGATAATCACAAGGCTTTCTTTAGTTATGTTAGGAACCTGGGTGGGAATTCCCAGATATGCTCAGAATTAGTCCAAAATGACAAAAAATACACCGAGCTCACAGACATTGCCAACATCCTAGCTGACAGGTTCAGTGCAAACTTCTCCCCCCTCTCCCCACCAAAAGGGCAAATATCTATCCCAACGGAGTCTCAGATAGATCTCAGATGCTCAGGTAAGAGCCACCCTCTCCAAAGCAAAAAACACAGCATCAATGGGACCAGATGGTGTCCCAAGCTGCGTCCTACATGAACTCCAAGAAGAGCTAAACCCAGACATAAAACTACTGTTCAATCTTAGCCTTACTACAGGATATGTACCCAAAGAGTGGTGTACAGCAACAGTGGTCCCTCTCCACAAAGGTGGTGCCTCAACGGATCCTGGAAACTATTGCCCCATAAGCCTGACTAGCTTGCTCTGCAAAGCTATGGAAAGGATCATCATGGACCTCATAAATAAAGATATTGGGGACCTACAGACACTGGATCCTACCCAGTTTGGCTTTGTTAAGGGCAGATCCTGCCTCTTAAACCTGGTTGATTTCTTTGAAACAGTCACCAAGGCCATTGACGAGGGGAAGGTGGTCCACACAGCCTACCTGGACCTCGCAAAAGCCTTCGATACAATACCCCACTCGGGCATTATAGATAAGCTCACCAGCTTAAATATAAACCCCTATGTCACTAGATGGGTTGCAAACTGGCTCAAGGACAGAACCCACATGGTTAGAATTGCTGGAGCCATGTCAGACTCCAAACCAGTTACAAGTGGCATCCCACAAGGCTCAGTCCTGGGACCACTCTTGTTCGGTATATATTTCTCGTCTGTACAGGCCAACACGGAAGGACTGTGGCTGACCAAGTTCACAGATGACTGAAAACTGGGCGCCATAATCAACTCACCAGCCGACACAAGCATCCTCCAAAAGGGCCTCATAGAAACAGACAACTGGTGCCAGAGCCATGGCCTCAAGCTAAACGCCAAAAGTATATAGTCATCCCTTTGGCAAAACAAAGTGCCCACAAATTACCACATAGGTGGTAATCCATTAAGTACAGAAGAAGTCATTAGGGACCTGGGGACCCAAGTTGATAGCAATCTCTCATTTGACAACCACGTGGCCAAAGTGGTTAGAAAAACATTTTATATAGCCCACCTAATCATGAAGGGATTCACATCTAGATCAGGGAGGTCATCGTGCCTCTTTACTCATCCCTCATCAGGCCCATAATTGAGTACAATGCCCTTTTGGGATGTACCTTACCAGACACCTGCAGCAACTGGAAAGACCCCAAAAGTACCTCACCAAGAGGATCAAAGGGCTCAAACAGATGCCATATGCTGCCGGTTAAAGAAACTCCAGCTCTACTCAGTGGCATACCGCCTGCTCAGAGGCGATCTGTGCCTGACGTATAAAGCCATGTCCAACCCGGAATTAATGGACATGCTGCACCTCAGAAAATCCAAATCCCATCGAGCTCTGGCTCGAGACTTGAACCTCAGCACTGAAATAAATAGGACATGCTGGAGGGACAGATTCATAACCCAGAGGCTCCCTTCACTCTGGAATAAAATCCCAGTCCAGATTAGGCAGAGTCCCACATTGACTCTCTTCAAGAGGAATCTTGATGAGTGGATGGGAGATCATAGGTTTACCCCGGCTACCACTTCTGTGTCACTGTTAGACAGAGGCACAGTATACTAACCTCAAAAAAAGGCATAGCAAAATTAATTTAAAATGGGTGGCGAAAGCCAAACACACTCTGGCTAGGCTTATAAATGCCCTAGGGCAGATAGCCTAGTATGAACCTATGAACCTATGATGGAATTCTAGTTGAGAGGATTAAAGGTTTAAACTCTATCTGGAGATTCATTATCAGAGAGTCATGATCTGAGAAGGTGCATGGAACTATTGAGAATTTCAGGATTTTTGTTTGTAAATCTTGAACTACGAATAATTTGTCTATTCTGGTTTGAGTTCCAAATCTATGGTCTTTATGGGAAAAGAATAAGGATTTATCATCTTTTACTTTAAAAGTGTCTATTAAATGAAAATTACTCAATCCACCTTTTTAAGGATTTTGAAATAGTTGCTATGCAAAAAGACATCTTGGTGGTTTCAGAAGCTTCTAAGTACAATTAAAGTCTCCTCCCAGTATAAGATTTCCTTTATAATTGTTGGAAATAAAATCTAGGTGTTTTTTAACTGTTCCTGCTCCAATTCCTGGGAACCAATATAGATTAGCTAAGGTCCATATTCTGTTATTAAATTTAATTATAACAGACACTAGTAGACCTTCCTTGTCTTCATATTTATAAATAACTGTTGTTGTGATTATGTTTTTCTTCCACAGAATTGATATTCCTTTTGTCTTTGTTCTATAGGAGGATTGAGCTAAGACTGTATAGTCCTTAGGGTTCCAAATAAAGCTATCATTAGTCTTAAAATGCATTTCCTGGAGAAATACTACTCGTGCCTTATTTAGATTTAAATATTTTAGTAAGTTTGATATTTTATTTGCATTATTTAAGCCATTAGTATTTAATGATAAGAATGTTAAATCCATTTCAAGTTATTATTGGAAGAATCATTTCCCTTCCCTTCCTTTCCCTTGTTTTAAATCAGTACTAATAAAAGAAATTCAGCAAACATAGGTAAACAGAAATAGCATTCAGTAGTCCATCTTGTACATGACTCGCAATCTATTAAACAAGTCAGTGACTAACATCACTTTAGTAAACATTATAAAGACAAATTAGAAATATTTCCCTAGGTCTTTAAATTTTCTGATAAAGCAAAAAGTTAACAATAAGCTATTTTAACTAAAAGTGTAAAGCATTTCAATTTCTCCTTGCAAGTATACATGTCTACTTATATTGTAGTGTCAATAGCTGTCTTTGAAATCTGTAAAATACTTCACTTCTTCAAATCATTCCTTTTTCAATTCAGGTTTTGTTTTGTGAAAACGGCAATGATATTTCAAGGGCACAATTAATATTTAGACTGATGTTTCAAATAAATAACTTGTCAGTTGCCAATTGAGTTAGTTTAGAATGTATGGTTAGTGCAAATATAGCATGTTGCAAAAATATGTATTTTTTTCCTGTGCTCTAGCGACTGTCATATGCAAGTGACATATATAATGTAGCATATATAGAGCAGATAGCTTAAGGATTCAGGTTGTTAAAGTAAATTATGCTTATTAATCAGGCAGTTTCATTTAAGTTCACAAGTAATTTGGGGATATTTCAGTTGAGTTTCCAGGAATGTGTAGTCCAATGTGAGTAATTTATAAAGTACTTACAAGTTGTTCTACTAAGTTATCTAATTTACCCTTCCTTAGATTGGTATTCAAATTAATAGCTAAACAACATTACTTTTTTATTTGTTATCTGTGAGGCTAAATGCACTTCGTAGATTCACAAAGTCCATAAAAACTGCTGCAGTTTTTTTTCTGTTGCCATGATAACGTAAATATAGCAGTTCCCAATCAATGAGTGTTAAAAAAGAAAAAAAAGAAAACTGAAATAATTCATGAGGCTGATAGAATGTAAAGAAAGCTTCACTTCTCACAAGCAACAGTACATTTTCCCTCCTTTTATATATTATGTTAATATTATAGGAAATAATTTAACTGACGAAACATTTCAAAGTTAATCGCTACCATGCCCCATAACCCATTAAACATAACAGTGTCCACCATTAATCTAATAACTATTGTAATAACATCTAATTGAGTCCACTTTTCCTCATAAACATGTGTCACAATTCATTAAACAAAGCAGAGTCTAAGATCTGTCTAATAATCATTAGAAAGACAAATAATATAGCAATAACCCACGCCTGGGTGTGGGTAATGCTAAATTTACCCACGGTTGGCGTGGTTTGGTCCCGAGGGCGAAGCCCGAGGGACCAAACAAAGCCAACCGTGGGTAAATTTAGCATTACCCACACCCAGAAGTGGGTTATTGCTATTATACCATGACATTATTTAAGAAAAGAAACTATTACTTTTCCTAAATAATGGCATAGTATAATGCCTGTTTACTGCCCTTCCGCAGATGTCTGGCATCCGGCAGTTCTGATGTACTGCGCCTGCGCAGTACATCAGAGTTGTAAGCAACGGAGAAAGCAAGATCTCCGTTGCTTTTGTCTCGCTATGTTAAATGAGTTTAACATAGCGAGACAGTTTTAAAATAAGCAACGGACATCTCCGTTGCTTATTTTAAAACTGTCTCGCTATGTTAAACTCATTTAACATAGAATTAAAAAGCAACGGAGATCTTGCTTTCTCCGTGTTTTTAAAACACTGTCTCGCTATGTTAAATGGGTTTAACATAGACAGCTTTAAAATAAGCAACGGACATCTCCGTTGCTTATTTTAAAACTGTCTCGCTATGTTAAACCCATTTAGCATAGCGACAGTGTTTAAATGAGTTATACTAATGGAAAAAAGTCCGGGCGACCGGACCTTTTTCCATTAGTATAACTCGATTTACAACGGGCACGCTGGCCAATCAGCGTGCACGTTTTGGGGGGGTCATGGTATAATAGTAGTTTCCTAGCTCTTCAAACTTTCTGATATCGCAAAATGTTGACAGTAAGCTATTTTAACTGGAAGACTAAAACATTCCAATACTTCCTTGTGAATATACATTTTAACTTATACTGTAGTGTCAAAAACTGTCTTTGAAATCTATGCATTACTTCACTTCTTTCAAGTCATTCATTTTACAGTTCAGATTATAATTTGTCAAAATGTCAATAACGTTTCAAGGGCATATTTAAACTGATTTTTTAAATGAATAGCTGTCAGTTGCCAAGTGAGTTTGTACAGAGTGTAAGATAACTGCAAAGATAACATGTTGCAAAAAGTAATATGTATCTGTTCATGTGCTCTAGAGACTGTCAATTTCAAGTAGCATATAAAATGTAACTTTTACAGTGCATACAGCTTGTGGAATCAGCATGTTAAACTGAGTAATACTTTTTATTCAAGCAGCTACATTTAAGAGCACATGTAGTTTGGGAACATTTCAGTTGTGTTTCCAGGAATATGTAATCCTATGAGGATAAATCATAAAATATTATAGCAATAACCCATGCCTGGGTGTGGGTAATGCTGGATTTACCCACGGTTGGCATGGTTTGGTCAGGAAGACGAAGCCCGAGTGACCAAAAAAAGCCAACCGTGGGTAAATCCAGCATTACCCACACCCAGGCGTGGGTTATTATACAATGACATTATTTAAGAAAAAAATAATTAATTTTCTTAAATAATGGCATTGTATAATGCCTCCTTGTTGCCCTTCCACAGCTGTCTGGTATTCTGCGGCAGTTCTGATGTACTGCGCATGCATATGCCTACGCAGTACATCAGAGATGTGGGCAAAAGCAACGGAAAAAGCAAGATCTCCATTGCTTTTTACAAACTGTTTCGCTATGTTAAATGGGTTTAACATAGCGAGACAGCTTTTAAAAAAAAAGCAACGGAGCCGTTGCTTTTTTTAAAGCTGTCTCGCTATGTTAAACCCATTTAACATAGCGAAACAGTTTGTAAAAAGCAATGGAGAAAGCAAGATCTTTTGTTTTGATCTGTCCGTTGCTTTTTTTAATGCTGTCTCGCTATGTTAAACGAGTTTAACATAGCGAGACAGTGTGAAGCAACGGAGATCTTGCGTTCTCCATTGCTGTAAAAAAAAAAAAAAAAAGAAGAGTTATAGTAATGGAAAAAGTCCGGGCGACCGGACCTTTTTCCATTACTATAACTCTGATTTACAACGTGCACGCTGACCAATCAGCATGCATGTTTTTTGAATATTAATGGGGGGTCGTTGTATAATTTCAAATAGTCCTGCTATGTATTTATTTTACCTTGTTTAGGTTGTTTTTCCTTTTAATAACGAAACAACATTACTTTTTCTTATTATTTGTTATCTTTGAGGCTAAATGCACTTCGCAGGTTCACAGAGTCCTTAGAAACTGCAGCAATTGTTTACTGTTGCTATGGCAATGCAAATAGAATGTGAAGAAAGCTTCACTTCTCTTAACCAACAATACATTTTTCCCTCCTTTTTATATATATATATATATTTGTTAATACTTAAAGGAAATAATTCAAAGGACATATGCACATGAATGGAACATTTCAGAGTTAATCGCGAACATGTCCCCAATCCCAATAAGCATAACAGTGACTATCATTAATCTAATAAATATTGGATACTTACGTATTATCGCAACCACATTTGCCGCATGACAAAACGGCTGTTTTCCAAGGCGCAGTCATGCCGACAAATGTTCTGAAAAGCAATGGAACTGTATATCACTGAGAAAGTTAGAAAGAGGTATTAAGAGTAAGAAACATTGTGCTTAATGTCATGGCCGGCCTTAGGCATAGGCCAACTAGGAGACCGCCTAGGGCGCCGCTGTAGCAGGGGCACTTTTGCAGTATTTATTTGGTGTAGGTAGACCAGGTTGGGGGCACCTGGGTGGTGTGGGGGGGGGGCTGTGGAGCACTTTTGCCTAGAGCACCAGCTGACCTAAGGCCGCTGCTGCTTAATGTACAGAAGAGGCCCAACACTGTCTAGTAATCACTGCAGGTACACCTTTTGCTTCAGTAACGTTAACTAGTTCCTCATTGCGAGTCACAGAGAAGTGGGCAACACACCTCTGAACACTCTCTTCAGCTTTATGCAGAAACTGCATAGGTTTGTGTCCTTTTTTATTTTTATTTTTGCCCTGTTGGCCTCACTTCTGCTTTACAAACCACACTTTCATCAGGGAGACATGCAAAAATTAAAAGGATCAAGGAACAGCATTGTGTGACTTATTCTGCATATACCTCCAATGTGATCACAGGGCTTGTTGTATCTCTAAAGTAGTAGGCAGTTGGTTTAACTATTTGTACTACTTCCCTCCCAACTATTTTCTTGTATTTATGTCTTCAGTGAGTCTTACCTTGACTGCATTTGTTGCCAGGATAAAACGGAATGTGCATTACGCAGATTGCGACTTATATAAAGCAACATGATATAGTAGCGGTGAAGTGCAAACTTTTCAACAGCCACATTACCCTTTTCATATTTTTGAGTGATAACCCTGCATTAAATAACCTTCGGTGTGAAAGAAAATACACTGCTTCACATTTCCACTGCATTAACGGTTACATTTGAAAATTGGGAAGCAACCGGCATTATGTGGTTGCGATAATATGGAAGTACCAAATATTGTAATAACAATTAAGTTCACTATTCCACTTAGTCTACCTTAAAACTAGATTATTTTAGACTAGTATTTATCTATGCATAGATAGTGAGATATTAAATATATGCAGACTATATTAGTATAGTAAATAGGAGAGAATTTAGAAAGGAAGACAAGATGCAGTTAAAATAAATATAGAGAAAAGAGAGAAGAGAGAGAAAGAAAAGAGAAAATTAAGAGAAAATACACATATACTACGTATGTTGATTTATAGTATAAATATTTTATGTGCTATATAACGCTCCTTCTGTGAAATAAAAGTACTCTGTTTTACATACCTGAGGTAATGTGAAAACTCTCAAGTGTCATCTATTTTCAAAAAATATAGATAAAGATTCCAGTAGTTAGTTATCTTTGTTTTAAAATTCCAAGCAGTAAAATTGGTTCTTTAAAGTAATGTTAAAACAATTCATATCATAGTAGATGCTTTGAGAGATTTGGCTGTAACAGTATTAGTCTTTTGCTTCTTCTTTTTGACATCTGTCCAGACATTTGTTTCTTTTGTTCTCTTGAGAGAAGGTGACATCCAATCCATATCGTCTGGTAAAGTAATCACATTATTAGTTTTAATAAATGAAAAGGTTTCCTGTAAGTCAGTAAAATTCCTCATCTTGTTGGCATACAGTATTTTTACCTTAGTTGGATATGCAAGTTGTGCCTTGATGTTATTTTGTTTCAGAAACATTATCATTGGCCACAATTTTTTCCTTTGTTCCATTATTTTAGATGAATAGTCGTTATCAAATCTTATCAGGCTCTGTTTATATTTTAGAGGTGCCTTCTTCCAAGCAGATCTTAAAATCAGTTCCTTGTCCAAGTATGAAAGAAATTTGATAATTATTGACCTAGGAGGAGAGCTTGAGTTAGTGGCAGGTTTCCCAAGAGCTCGGTGCACCCTTTCAATGCCAAAGGAAAGTCCTCCTTTTAAATTTAAAAAGTCAGGGATCCAGCTTGATAAAAAGGAAATAATATCCTCACCTTCTGTGTTTTCAGGTAAACCGAAAATCCTGATGTTATTTCTCCTCTCCCTATTTTCCAAGTCATCTACTTTATTAACCAACCAAATGTTTTGTTTAAGAAGCAGTTCTTTCTGTGTTTCCTCTTCCTTAACTCTGCTTTCTAAGTCATTTAGAGAAACCTCTATTCCTGTTATCCTTGTCTGGTGGTGGTGTAACATTTCCTTGAGGATGTCAGCCTGTTTTTGACTGCTTGTTTTAAGATTTTCTAGGCTCTCTTTAAAATCATCCATCTTCAAAGACAACTCCTGCAGGGTAGATGTCATCTGTTATAGTTCCTTCTTTAAGGCAGCATCCTGGTGAGAATTCCTTGAGTTGCTCATTTTAACAAGTGAATATATTTTCAAGCTTTTTTGACAGGAAATTATTTGTAAAACTTCACCAAAGTTTCTAATTATGTAAATTAGCCCTTTATCTATAAGATTTTATGCTTTGAAGAAAAAAAAAGAATATTTTTTTCTTATCTTATTTAACTAGTTATATGGAGCTCTAAAATACTGCTGCTTTCAGTTAGCCATTCAGGCTCCACCCCCCCCCCCCAGCTATTAACTTCTTGATAAAGTTAAAGAAACAGTGTAGTTATTTTTGATTGTAGTGGCTATTTTAAGCTCATACTCAGCTTTGAGCTTTATAATGGTTCGCGTAAGCATTTTGTTAGTTTGCTTAAGTGTGCTCTTGGGTAGAATGAGACCTCTTATAAGCATTAAGCAGTTTCTTTCTCTTGTTATATAATTTATTTATACTGGCATTTGTTTTTAAATTTCACATTACATTTGGTGCAAATAGGAAGAGGCACAGGTAGCAGCTTTAGCAATAGGACCCCTTGGAGAAGGATTACAGCAGAACTTGTTTAGGTCATTGAGTAACTGGAGAAGGTCTGCTTTTGAGAAGTCCATAAACACAGAGCTATTTGTGTGGGGAAGTAACAGCAGTTTTAAAGGAAAAGGTCACTAAAGGGTGGTCTGAATTATCAAGACATGATGATACAAGTGATGATGTGCAAGAAATGGCCATAGTTGTGAGGACTAGATCCAGGATATTGGGGTCCCTAGTGGGATGGTTAACTATCACCGAAAGACACTTAGCATTTATAATGTTAAGGAAGCATGAGGCATGCAGACCATTGGCATTGTAGATTGATAGATAGTTGAAATTTCCCAGTACAAAGATTTTGGGTTTAATGGGAATGTCAGCTAATGTATTAAGATAACTATTATGCTCAGGACATAGGGAGTGCTCTGTAACTAGGTATGAAGTGGTAATTAGTCTTGGTTATGATGATTTGAACTTCTATGAGTTCACATGGGGTGTCCCAAGGAATTCATCAAGCAATGATATCCTTGACAAATACTGATACTCCATCACAGTTGCCAGTAGATCTGAAGACATGATAGGCCTTATAACCAGGAAACCATGTTTCAGTAACTACACATACCTGAATGTGCTTAAGTTGCAGGAAAGCTTCAAATTTGGGCATTATTTTGTTAAGGCTCCTGGCACTAAGTAGAGCCACATTAATGCATTTCAAATTACAATTTACTAGGCTGTAATGTCCATCAGATGGACTCTGACTAACAATACACTGTGGGGCAGCAACAGCTTTAGCTAGAATGCAAGAGCCTTGCTAAGAGAGGTGCAGACCATCCCTTACAAAGCAAGAAAGCTTGTGAGCCATCTCATCTCAAACTGATATATACCAGATCCCACTAGAATGACACCAGCTATACAGCCAGTTACTAAAACCAATTGTCTTGTCTTTGAATTTTAACATCATTCTAGGTTATATCAAAGTACCACTCAAGACCAGTGTCTTTCCTGCCTCAAACACATGCATTGCAAGCTCAAACATATCCTTGTGCATAAAAGCATAGTTTCGTTACCAGAAAAGGTATTTGTGGAAAGTCGTAGTAGATTTATAAAAGCACAGGTTAACCCACATGGGAGTGTTAAAATTCTTAAACAAAAGAAAGTGGGATTTCTGAATAAGGTAAAAAAATGGTAACCTTGTATAGATACATGTGGGAAAGTATTTCTACCTTGGAAATGTTATAATTTGTTCCTAATTACGATGCTATGAATTGGTACAGATTGTCTTATCAGATGTAATAAAGCATATCATAAAGGAATAGGAACCTGTTATTGGTAAGTACTTTTCTATCTCTATTTGTCCTTAAGAGTCTCATATCATGCAGAGATGAAATTTCTTAAAAATCGTAAAAGTTTCCTAGTTTCTGTTCCTCCATTGTGAGTTTTATTTATTTTGTTTGTTTTTGCGTATTTTTCAATGCTCTTTTTACACATTTGATTTTTGTTTCCTAATTTTATCTGAAGTGAAGGCCTGAGTTGCTTTCCATTCAGAAAGCAAAAGCTATCAACTGTGATAGTACTATAATGAGGTCAGCCCATGCGTAAAGAATTTAAATAAAATCTAACTTTTTTATTTAAACTTTTACTTAAAACAAGGTCTATTTCTATTTGGATCTATATTTTGTATCCTGTAGTTAATAGCTGCACAATTTTCAGTGGTCAGTTACTGCTGTCCTATAATCAGCCCTTTTCCATCTCTTAAGGAGTTTATTATTGTTATTGTTCATTATACTATGCTTAACATTTGTTTACTTTAATATACAACCCTGTTAGAATGCAACAGTTTCTGTCTCTTCTAGTTTGTCTTGAAAAACATTCCAAAAGAAGAGCAAATTCTCCCCATTCATGGTTCACAGGCAGCACCATTAAACTACATTCCTATTCACATCCTTATGGTCACCATCATTCCAACTTATATATGTCTATGTAAGTTTAGTCCTTTAATATACATATAAGTCTTGTAACCTATTTTATAATGCCAAATGCAAGGAAATGTGGTTCCTGGTTTGCCTGAGACAGGTCTGATGACAGTGGGATTTCCCAATTAAGTTTATTTATAAATATGTATAATTATTTTCTTAATGGTTCATTCATCAAATGTTTGCTTCATTGTTTCAACAGAGGTCTGAGAAACCATATACATCCCTACAAGCAGGTTTAAGACATAGGCAAGCTATCTGCCAGTCTTT
Organism: Protopterus annectens; assembly: GCF_019279795.1. Classification (NCBI taxonomy): domain Eukaryota; kingdom Metazoa; phylum Chordata; order Ceratodontiformes; family Protopteridae; genus Protopterus; species Protopterus annectens. Next base: position 634,935,589 of record NC_056749.1, read on the forward strand.
ATGTTTGAGGTATATTCTGATGATAAGTAAATGTTTTGGTATACTTGTTGGTAATGTCAAAGAATAAATCATAATTATTAAACATTTTATATTGTAAAAGGGTCTCGAATAAAAAGGTAAGCAAAATTAGATATTTAAGTGCAATGTTTTCATTAGGCAAAACTACAGAGAAACGTATTTTGTTTTTTTTCTAAATGACTTATGTATACATGTTATTGCTAATACTTTCTATCATTAGAAGAACTTGTCATGGGATGTAGTATTTAATAAAGTAGTCCTTACCTCCAAATGTCTTTGTGGTGCAAGACATATTATGCATAACTTTAATTTTAAAATAATGAAAAGTCTCTGTAAACTCTTAGATTCACTTCTTATACATCTTGTATAATGGCAGCATTTGAATCTGTCTTCTTATTTTTACCAGAAAATGTTTCTTATATCTGTTTTTATTTCAAAATGTCTCATCTTTCTGAAGTAAGTTATTGAAATTTTAATTGCTTTCAGTATTTTACTGGAAGCCTATGCTCATTTGCATTACAATGGAAGAATAGCTTATTTTAATAGTGCTAAGTTAAACAGTTAAATAGTTTATACTTGAATAATTACTCTGAAAAGAGCACTGCCTATACTTAAATAAGAAGCACGTGATATTAGACATTGTGAATATTTCACTAAATTTGAATGATTTTATTTATGTATTTATCCTTTGATGACCAGATTAGTTTTAATTACCAGACTTTTCAATGATTTTCTAGTTTTAGGTCATGTAAAGTCCTTCCTTTAAATGAGCCTTTATCCATCTGATTCTTGCATAAGAGCAGTTGCCTATCCGGCTACTAATGGTAATATATTTTCAAAAATATACTCTCATTTCATAATGCAGAACAGCGGCACTAAATGATTTCCTTCCAGCTGCATGAAAACTTAAAGTGATTATAAACTCTAATATTTTTTTTCTTTTTGCAAAAGCATATCACAGACTGACACATTGCTCATAACTTTAATTCATACCTATCAGAGTCACCCTTAAGTTTCCTATATAATTTTCCATTGTCCTTTTTAATTTGAATCCTTTCTGACATAGCTATGATGATGATTATAAAAATAAAAGGTACTTAAGTGATACTAGTATTACTTCATTTAAGTCTTTATAACCCACTTAATCCAACAAAGAGAAACAATCCCTGGGATTCATGAAGCTCGACGCAAGGATGGTTTTAGCCTTGCACCGAGCATTCCCATTACAGATGGTGCTGCAGCGCCATATGAATATTTATGAGGGAGTGCTGCCACACCCTCGACGTGGACAGGAAATGTGTGCGAGCACAAGGGGTGTGTTCAAGTGCTTTATGGAGGTGGAAACATGCCCACACAGTTGCACAACCTATTATGCTTACTATTAGAGCCTGTCTCTAATAGTAAGCAATTAATTCAGTATCCGTGGATACTGAAATTTATGTTAAGCATACAAGGGTTTCTACAAACACTGAAATAAAATCAAAGTAGTAAACACACAAGCATGTAGTGGAATGTTGAGCCCTGTCCCTATTACTTTCACAATTAGATTCCCTGTGTCCCTATTTTACATTTGTATTGCTTCAATATCAAAAGTGTAAGTGAAGCTCAGCGTGTTTGCGCATCACTGCCCCCTGCTGAGCATAGCTTACACAACAAAATCATTAAAATAGAGAAAAACATGCAGAATCAACGTTAACGTCAATAGTGTAGTGGTTAGAACATCTGCCTAATGAACAAGCATTCACGGTTTGAGTACAATTATAGCACATATCATTTTCCATGTGGAATGAATGTTGTTTTGCTGTAAAACCTACATAATAACATGTAAATGTGAACTGGAGTACCGCATGAAATGTTTAATAAACTTTTTGTTCAATCAAAGTGGTACTGTCATAATGAATAAGGCACTAGTAAGCAGGTGTAAGCACAAATAAGCAGTAGTAAACATATATAAGTACCAGTAAGCAAGTATTAGTGCACTTGTGCAGGTGTAAGCAGTGCCCAGAATAGAACATTTATATAATTATGTACAGATTTATAATACATACATACATATATATATATATATATATATATATATATATATATATATATATATATATATATATAGATATATATATAGATATATATATATATGAAGAATGAACGTCGTAACAATAAAGCATACAAAAAGAATGAGAAGGAAATCAACAGCAACTCCAGTATTATATAACGCTGTCAGCGTATGTCATATCAAGCTGGGCAGGAGTGAGCAAAGCACTGTTACTCACACCACAGGCAAGATGCTACCAGTGGGAGTAACATTGTCGATCTGCTAAGTCTACTTTACAAACAATCAGAGTGTAGTCCCTGGTGGGACTACCCAAAAATTGATAGGATGATTGGACCTCCGATCATTACACAAGCAAGGGCAGGTATGTTCAAGGACTAAATGGTGGGAGAGCCTGATAATACATGGGTTGGGATAACATACGTGTAGGGCCCCTAACGCTCGGGAGAGGGCAATGTGTGGAGGTGTATCATGGCTGTGATAGCAACTGGACAATGGATAGTATGCGTGTATGTCGAACTCAGGTGGGGTGGAGGAACTATGGGTATGAAATTATGGATCCAGGAGTGTCAGGGTTGGATGGGCTGGTTCTAATTGGACCGCCTCGTGGAGGTCATCGAGTTCGTTATAAGTATATATGCATGCACACATGCATACATCTATATAGTAGAAGTACATTCCCTGTAACACATTCATTCCTTTTGCAGACATAAATAACATGAAAGTGCCCTTACAAACCTTGACAGTAGATAGAATAATAGGTTGTGCATAAGAGGGAAGGGACGAAACTGCTAAAACGCAGAAGTGTGTACAATGTCCGAAGCCAGTGCTGTGCTCAAAAATTCAAATGTGAGGACCATTCCTGTGATCTGCCTGCTACTGCAACGCCAATCAATATACCGGTTTATTTGTAAAATAATTACACCGAACTCGTACATAATTAGCTCTCATGTGTAACATGTACGTTACCACATAGTCATACGTATTAATTTATTGTAGTATCATGTTAACGGGAGTAAGGATGTAATGAAGTATAGAGTCTAATCTTGAAATAAAGATGTGTGTCCCATGTGGGACAACCCAAAAATTGTGAATAGTGTCCTATTGGTCGCTCATGTCACCAATGTTTGTGGACTAAACGTATGGGATTTCTGAGGATACATGGAGTGAGTCAACCCATGGGATGGGTCTACAGGAGTAGGGAGTGGCCAATGTGTAGTGGTGTGGATACACCACATATCCATCTGGAGAATAGGTGACAGCTGTATTAGTGAAGTGTTGGGGTGGGTGTTTGGGAAACTAGGAGTCATGGGTATAGATGCAAATGAAGCAGCACAGCAATAGTGTATTGGTTAGAGCATCCATCTAACGAACAGACATCCCCGTTCCGAATCCCACTGCAGCACATACCATTTTCCATCAGTAATCTGTATATGAACAAATTTCGACATCTGACCACTGTATAACCTGCATAATAGCAATTAAATGTGAACTGCAGCAAAGTGTCAGTGTCATAATGAATAAGGCACTAGTAAGCAGGTTTAAGCATATATAAACACCAGTATGCGTGTGTAAGTGCATTTGCGCGGAGTTTGTATTGCTTTACAGACATATATATATATATATATATATATATATATATATATATATATATATATATATATATATATATATATATATATATATATATATATATATATATATATATATATATATATATATATATATATATATATATATATATATATATATATATATATATATATATATATATATATGTATGTGTGTGTGTGTGTGTGCATAGATATACACAGATATACAGCTATGATAGGAAACAGCACACAAGAATGACATATGTTCACTGACTATGCCAATGGAAGTGAGGGGCCCAAGCAAGAAACATGAAACACGTAGCATGACCTTCCAACCCCCCCCAGCCGGACACAGGAAACATACACACAAATCCACAAACAATGTAAATAGTCCACTGCTCCCCAGACCACAGGCAGGATACAACCGGGGGGGGGGTACACAGTGCACCCGTGAAATCTAATCTTGGAACACAGACAGGAGCATCCCTTGTGGGATGCCCCAAAAATTGACATATAACCAAAAGAAGGTGATACGCCGACCATTTTGGCTGGGGTGTGTACATACCCGGAATACAAGGATGGGAAAGCCTGATTATCCATAGATTGAGACAATGTATGACATGGGTCCCGTGAAGTGGAGAGTGGACAGCGTGTAGTGGTGTGTTCAGACCCGACCAGGACCCAGAGTAAGGATGGCTGCTATAGAGGAGGTGCAGGTGGGGTAACTATGGGTAGCTAGTTATGGGTCTAGGTGTGCAGGTGTTGGCTGATGTGGGTCTATATGGACAGCCCCAGGGATGTAAGCAAAAGTGTTCATTGGGCAGAGGTGTCGCTCAATGAGCAGCCACACCTGCTACAAGTCTCACTGCAGCAAAGTGTAATCTACATGGCAAGGAACGGAATAACCAGATGTAGATGTATATATGTAGAGGTACGTGTGTGTATATCTACCCATAGCAACATAGAGATGTACCTCTCCCTCTCCATAGTACAAATGTTTACATACAGAGACAGAATACATATACATACCCACATATAGATATCTACATATGCAGACACTCATAGACCCATATGTCGTTACATATATATAGACAGCAATATATAAATATATACATGTATGCATACATATACAGATATATCTGTATATATATATATATATATATATATATATATATAAATATATATATATATATATGTATATATATATATATATATATATATATATATATATCTATAGACTGTGATGGTGGTGCTGCGGTAGCGTTGTCGCCTCACAGTAAGACGTTGTCCTGATCGATTCTCAGCTAGAGGGTCTTCTGTGTGGAGACATGCGTGAATGGGCGTACCTTCGTTGAAGGTTGTGCATCAGGGCCGGCAACTCGGCACGTAAAAATCTTCTGCCAATTATTAGCGGACCGGAGTTCCGCTGTGGCGACCCCTAACCGGGAAAAGTTGAAAGACACAACAACAACAAATATATATATATATATATATATATATATATATATATATATATATATATATATATATATATATATATATATATATGTGTGTGTCTGTAAATATACACATGTATATAGCTAGGATATGATACAGCAGTTACGAATTACCTATGTTCACAGGCCGTGCATATGGGGGTGAGGGGTCCAATCAACAAACGTGTAACATGTAGCATCAACCCACCCCCCCCAGCTAGACCGGTGAGACATACAGACACGCAATAAAAGTAAACATATTACTGCTCCCCAGACCACAGGCAGGATACTACCAGTGGGAGAGACCTGCCAGGTCTAATCTTGAAACAAAGACATGAATGTCCCTTGTGGGACACCCCAAAAATTACTGATCATTGGAGTCATTTCTTGTCATGAGTCATCAAACCAGGCTGTAGATGTACATGAACCAGTAGGTTGTGCAAGACTTATAACCCATGGGTCGACATAACGTATGACATGGGTCCTGAAACGCGAAGAGTGGGCAATGTGTAGTGGTGTGGTTACACTCCACCTGCACCTACAGTAAGGATGAGTGCTATAGAGGGGGGCAGGTGAGGGAACTATAAGTATGCAATTATGGGCCTAGGCATGCAGGTGTTGACTGGTGCAGTTGTATTAGGCTGCCCCAGGGATGTAAGTAATATTCCGAAATGTGCAGAGCTTACGCCCATACCTCTAAACCCCTAATAGCAAATCCACTCGACAGGACATAAACCGTTGGGGGAACAAATAGGACCATACCTCTCAACTGTCCGTGATTTTCAGGGACGTCCCTGATTTTGACTCTAATTTTAGCTCTGTCCCTCTTAATCCCTCCTAAAACTAGTGACTTTTGGAGGAAAGGTGGTGAATTACACTTAATGAATAATGACAATAATTAAGTGTTATATACTCCTTTTAATTCAGAAAATGTGTATTAATTCACATGCTCTGATTCTGTCAATGTTTCAAGTTAATAGCACTAATAATTTAAAAGTGTCCCTGATTTTCCCTGAGTGTTTGTTGACTTGTCCCTGATTTAGTTGAAATTTGTCCCCACTTGTTTGAGAGGTCTGATAGGGACGGAAAGCACATATTCCACTTACAAGCTTAGAAAGCTGATAGAATAATCGGTATGCATTAGCATGACTCAGCTGAAGGATTTGGGGTCCTAAACCCAATTACTTGTCTGTATTTAATGGTGTCAGTTCCCAGGTATTTGCCAGACAGGTGCAGATTGTAAGAGGAACACACCAATAGTATGAAGCAAACTCTGGCCAGGCTGCAGATTCTGTACAGTCGACCGGCATGTTTACGCCTATTGGGCAGCCATTTCTGATATGGGTCCCACTGCAGCACTGTCCAGTTTAAATGGCTAAGTATGGTATGACCATATGTGTCATTGCATAACCCACTACACAACACCTATGAACACATGGTTGCAACACCCCACTGTAGGCATGTAAGCTGATGTAATAGGCATCAGAAGGTATTATCATAGTCCTCACCCCCCATCCAGGGGTGTGAGTGTCAGATGCAAACACCAAATGCAGTGCATTTGCAAGTGCAGGAGCAAGCGGGTGTAAGCCTGTTTGGGTGCCGGTATGCGAGTATCACACTGGTGAACCAATGTAGAGGCTAACTGAGTGCAAGAAACTGTATCCGGAGGTTAGCAGTGCTTAGCTCCACACAAACCCGCTCACAACTGCTTTAAAGTGCCTTAATCACTCTGTACCCAACAGCTCGTGTTCTGGCCAGCAGCAAAATAACCAGCCTCTGCAAGGCTAGAACGCAGGACCCTGTACATCACAGTCATAGTAGTAAACCACTACGCTATGATAGCAATACATATAAAGTAGGTATCAGCAAACTAATCTTCACAACAGGGAAACAAATCAAATATGTGAACTGAATGTATGTGCAGTGTAATGTGCTACAACCTGCCACAGACCATAAATATGTGAATTGGGGCACTGCAGTAAACATAGAGTTGATGTGTCACTGTAATAAGGTTCTGAAGTCCCCAGGACCCCATACAGTGTATGTACACATGAATGACAGATACCAGACACATATATAGCCTGTAATGAGTATGACATCATTGACAAAAGTCAAATATAATGCTAGATAACCAGTAAGCAATGCTAACTGCAGCACAGTCCAACTAAGTAATTGTAAGCAGTGTGCAGGGAAACCAATACAATTTGCCCACAGGTACACCTCTTTAAGCAGTGCCAACCTGAAGTAAGCAGGTGTGCCCATAGCTTAGCCTTTATGAAACCGGCCAATTACAGAAAAGTGCAGGAATCTGGCCCTACTTAAACCAAAGAGGCGGGAATACGGCTGATAACTGGTTGTAGCATCCCCCTGCAGGTAGAATGGCTGGAGTGGGAGAAGGGCACTCGCTTTAGACCACAGTGCTGGGGCATCCAGGAGTCCAAATTCATGGTATGGCTCCTGGTAAAGCACCATGACAGGAGACTACTGCAGGACCAGTACCAGGTCTCGCAGTACAAAATGGAGGCCTGTGACAGTCTCGCCCGTGATTTCACTAGTGCCATAGGTATCCCCCGGACTGGTGAGCAGGTCAGGCACCACCATGCAGACCTGAAGCGGCGGAGGGGGGGATGTCCTGGAACAGTGGATCCAGGAAGCAAGGCAGATGCAGAATGCCCCAGAACTGAGTAAATATTCCTTCCACTACGTAGTTAATAATTGCCTAGTTTGTGTATACTATGGATAGGTATGGCTAAATATCACTGTACTTCTCTGTCAGCTGCAGATGAGCATGCTGAGAACCAGCAAGCCTATGATGCTAGGCTGCAAAGGATGCGTCGCAAGGCAGGTTAGTAAATAGCCTGCATGTACTGTCATAGCAAATAAATGTAAGAGCCTCACAAAGTGTTGTACCAGTATACAGAATTGTGTAATATGCTGTGAATAAAGGTGTAATCCCTGCATTACTTCTGTTTACTCTGCAGTCATATGTTTTTGTACTGTTGCAGTTATTAAATAGTACTGTCATAGTAAGCAGTGTTACCCATACTGTGGTATGCAGATAAAATGTGTATGAAGTGCTGTATAACAATGATGGAAGTGCAAACAGGTCAGTCATATTAGACAAAATACATTGCAAAGCCTCACAACAGTTGCCTGATAGCATAGTGTACAGTGATCTTAACTGTAATGCTTTTGTCACACACAACAGGGCTTTGGATCCCAGGAGTGCTAGTACGTTGTATGCATAATCGTTTCACACATCTGCACACAGTTTGTTAGAATGTTCAAAGAGAAAGCTGTATGCATATTTACACTTAACAACTGTACAGATTTTGCTAGAATGCTCAAATAGAGAGTGGTATGCATATACATACCCCTCAACTGTTCCAATCTGCCCAGTATGTCCTGATAAATGGCCCACATCACCTGCCTTTTGCCCTGTTCTCCTGACAAATTAGTGTGATGATCCAAGAAATTTAAGCAGCTGTTAATAACATATAACTGATAGACAGACTTGTACATAGTCAGAGAATGTACATGCAAACATACCTGTCATCCCAGCATCTCACCCAAAGTGTATGAGAGCAGTCTCAAAACATGTTGCATTAACACCTGCATCTTGTCAAGCCTGTACGTAAGACACAGATCCCGTACATACTACTCTACAAACATACCATTGTACAATATAACGCCATTGGGTAGTATATTAATACATTTAAGGGACAGACCACTGCAGTGACTACAAATGTTGTGAAAACTGCAACTATTTATTAGTTGTTAATTAAACTCTCTCTCACCCCTACTATATGTGCAAAAATAACCAATTTACACAACTCATTTGATATGTCTATACTCCTAACCTTTGTTGGGACATATGTCCTATTGTTTTATAAATATTCACATCTGTTTCTATGCATGTGCCATGTTAAAATAGTCTCATATTGGTTGCCTGTTGCCATCAATGAAACCTGCATTTTGCTGTAATGGCCACTGTTTACCCATTTATACATGTGTTCCACCTGCTCTGCAACTATTTATATCTGGTGCCCTGGGTAATGGGAATACCTATGCATGCTGTTATAAGTAATCGTGAATGCTGTTGACTATTACTAACCCATATCTGCCTTAAACATACGACAACATAGCTCGTATGGGAAGGCCGGCCCAGCGGACCCACCTGTCCCACCTCAGCTGGCCATGGCACCGGGCACCAGCACATCTGGGGCCCAGCCTGGGACCTCCTCATCCGTTGGCCCTGCACCACCTTCAGGTGGAACTGCTGCAGGGGATGGGGCTTGCCCCCCCAGGAGCAGGAGCGGGCAGGAGCCTGTTACCCGTGGTATGGTCCGGGCCATGGTGGATAGGGAGCTCGACAGGGAGATTCAAGACCGCGTACAACAGCTTGAGGACCAAGTGGTGCAACTAGAGGGTGAGTCTACCCCTCCTACACAGCCCCCAGCACATCCACCTTCTGGGCTATGAAGGTGCAGTGGTGACTGCCCATGGGTGGGGACCTCAGTCCCACTGTATCCATTTGTGGGCTCATGGGCTTGTGACTTGCAAACACCCCTCCCTGTCCAAGGTGTCCCCCCCCACATGTATCATATACTGCCCCTGTATGCGTCTTGTCTGTCATCCTACCCAACCTATCCTCCCTGATCATACCTACTCTCCTTCCCCAACATCCCACTCTCACCTAAAAATAAAAGAAAAAAAGGGCAATCTGTTCCCATAAAAAAAGCACGCCCCATACATAGCTGTCCATTTCACACACATGTCCACTGGACACATCTAAACATTTCTAATTAGCATCACAACATACTATTGTTGTCCTCACCCCTCTCTCAGGGTTGTGAGTGTCTAAATGTACCACCAAATTTATTGCATATGCACAGCCATTGCTTTAGAAGAAATTGACAGCTATGGACCTTCCCTACACCCTTCCTGCACATCCCTAGCTACCTTGCCTACTGTCTTTCCCTCTTTGTGCCCCTTTTTCACCACTTTCTTATCACCCCTTTTTCCTTTTCTTTTAAAGAAATTAGCAAGGGGGTAAGCTGGAATAAGCACTTTTAAGCAGCAGTGAGCAGGTTTCAGCCTGTTTGCACGGGGGTAAGCACTGCTTACACAGGTTAAGCAATCAAGAAGGTAACTGAGTGAGGAACTGTAATGAAAAGTAACCACTGCTTACCTATGTGCAAACCTGCGCACACCCGCTCACAACTGCTTAAAAGTGCCTTAATCACTACGTATCCAATGGCCCTTGTTCTGCCCAGTAACAAAATAAAGGGCCTATGCAAGGCTCGAAACCAGGACCCTGCACACCACAGCCAATGTGATTTACCACTAAACCATGGCAGATATACAGACATTGGATGTTATCACAAACATATCATCCAGCACAGTCATTAAACAGTATAGGAAATGTATTCCATCATGTAGATGTATGTGTGTGTGTTTACATCCAGATATAGATACATACATATATATATAGATATATCAAGAACATCCCATGTGACAACAAAGCATTAAAAAGAATGAAAAGGGAAACACCAGCAACTCCTGTATTATGTAGTGGTGATGACCTATGTAATATCAAGACTCCCTCAGACAAACATGTGTCATTAATACATGCAAACATTTGTACATTGGCCAAATACATTACTCTGTGCATTTTATTTACATTAACAAAACAGTTCCTGTCCAATCATTATGTGAGAACAGTACTCTTGCAAGGTGCTGTGTGCGACACCATCATCATGAAAAAGGTAAATGGGGTAACCATAGAGAGACCAGTAGTGTCATGTGTACAGTGGGGTCATCTGCATCACGTGTACCTGGAACCTTTAGGAGTCATGTGCATACCAGGATCATGTGCCTGGGAGAGAGGGGTGAGGGCAACAGTAGTATGTTGTGATGCAAATTAAAAAGGTTACATGTGTCCAGTGGACACGTGTGAAATGGACAGCTATGTATGGAGCAAATGTTGTTCTGGGAACAGATTGGCCTTTTGTTTCCATTTTCGTAAAGTTAGAGTGGGATGTTAGGCAAGAAGAGTAGGTATGCTTGTGGAGGATAGGTTGGTTAGGATGACAGACAAGAAGCATACAGGGGCGGTATATGACACATGTGTGGGGATACACCTTGGACAGGGAGGGGTGTTCAGCAGTGACAAGCCCATGAGCCCACAGATGGAAACAGTGGGACAGAGGTCCCCACCCATGGCCAGCCACCACTGCACCTTCACAGCCGCAAAGGTGGCTGTGCTGAGGGTTGTCTAGGAGGGGCAGGCTCACCCTCTAAATTTGACACTCTACCCCCGTGCTGGTGTATCTGGCCTCAAAACCCCTTATTGAGCCCCCTATGCACCACATCCAGGACTGTATGACGGCTGACAAGTTCCTGTTTGGACCTGCTCCCAGGGGTGACAAGCCCCATCCTCAGTAGCGGTTCCACCAGAAGGTGGTGCAGAGCCAACAGAGGTGGAGGTCCAAGGATGGGCCCCAGATGTGCTGGTGCCCAGCGCCATGGCCAGCTGAAGTGGGACAGAAGGTTCCACTGGGACCTCCAATCCCATACAGCCTATGGTGTTGCAGTTTTAACACAGATATGGCTTAGTAATAGTCAACAGGATTCAGGATTACTTTTAACAGCATGCATAGATATGGCCATCAACCCAACATAACAGATGTCATACATTTGCAAAGGGAGCACAACACATGCATATATACTGCATGACATCTGTACAAAGCGTAGAAGACTTGTGACTGCAGCTATGAACAGTGGCCCATTATTGGCATGTCACTGTGAGAATGCCAGACAGTGGCTGTCATACCACTGTTTCATGTGACATATGTCCAGTCAGGGATGCGATGGCAGTAACTCTCATCACTATCACCATGTACTGACTGCAATACTTACACTATGCTTCTGCAGTTCACAGATGTGTGTTCAATGAGTAACACAAGAAACAAATGGTTCCACACATTGACCAGTCCACAAATGGCCCTACAGATGGGGTTTTCCTCACAAACAGAGCACTATCTTGTCAGTTTTAAAACATGCAGACTAGCCATTGCCGCACACAACCTGTTAAATTGGCAGTAGTCTCAATGAAGCATAGCTACACTTACATGCTGTAGTCATGTCTGGCACATCACCCTCCTGTCTTTAGGCTATTTTCCACTGTGTATGTTGTTTAAGAAATATCCAGATATCATCTGTGATGCTGTTTCCCAAACAGCAGATCCAGGTTCCATTCACAGCGACTGTCATGGGCAAACACCGACATGATGTTCCTAGATATTGTACTGTGTTTCTATGCGATTGGCTATGGGAATGTCACCACAGCTGTTCCACATGCAATCAGCTAGAGGAGGACTGTAATAGGTGCAGAGGCCATCACCTGATCATGACCATCATGTACAAAACACAAGCTGCTGCTGAGCAGGTGTACAACTCCACATCCACCAGAGAGTGTGTGGGAGGGACAGACAGAGGCAAAGTACATCAGAAAAGGGCTTGGAGACTAAAACCGAAGCATCGTCTATCACACACCTACCAGTACAGTGGTTCAAACCCCTGACTGACTAGCCATTACTATTACAAGTGCATGCAGTTACTCCATGTGTCACATAGCTGACATGTTGGTGTGCTGTAAGAACATATATATGTGCTGGTGAATGACATCTGCAACAGAGATATAGTAAACATACATTAGGTGTAGCGCACATGGCTGTCCGCATGCACAAATGTCATTGTCAACACAACCACATTCTCTAAGGGACACAGACACATTGCCACACTTTGCCAGGCTCACAATATACTTCCTAACTACTTAGTTTGCCACAATGCAGTAATGCACAGGTATTACATGCAGCACAGGGATATCCTGAGGTTCTATGGGCTAGGGCATGTGAATGTGTCTGACATCAGTCGGTATGCCAATGGGAGTTATACTGGGTGTGACTGTGGTTGGGAACATCATACCCCACATTCAGACACAAGGTGCCAGTACTGACATGCATGTGTGCATTGCTTCATGGGTGTGTAGTGGTTGGCTGTACAAGATGGCTGTACAATGCTGGGTGAGGGGTTATCCTTGGCATCACATCACCTGACAATGGTGTGCAGTGTGGTTCAGGGGTGTAGTGTCTGCAATGTCCCACACAGATGGGTATTGTATGAACTGTCCTGTCATCCTGGTTACCATTGTGTGTGGCCATTGCTTTACAATGCATGTCATGTCTGTGTTTGATAGTCCTTGACATGGACCTTGCCTAGGATGTGCACGTCCCACAATAATGTACAGTGACATGTATAAATCTACCTGGTTTTCCTGGCACATGTTGTGTACACAGACTGTTATCAGATGTGCCAATACTGGCCTGGTGTAGCAGGACCTGCTAATAGACAGCAGGTTGACCCTGCACCTGCATTAATAGCATGATACAGGTATTCCCTGGTGTCAGTGGCATCTGTCCGTACAGGGCATGTGTGTAAGGCATTGTATGTCATTTGTGGATCACATTTCATGGCACCGCATATGTTGCAGGCATCCAGTGGGAAACATAGTGATTGCGCATCATCCGCAATTATGTGCCTATTGTACTGTTGGACAGGGTGCCATGCCCTCTGCAGCCCACTGCAATCACACGATGCCTACTATCTGTCAACAATGTGCAGGGTACTAGCAACATAGCGGGATATTCTAGGCAAGTGTGTTTGTGTATGACACATGGGTTCAGATTGTATTCCGGGTAATAGTAGGGTTGCATACTTTGTTCACCAGGCCTTTTGCCAGATGCAGGGATATGGCTTGCCAATCCAGTCCCTTGGCTGACTGACATCTGTACTCCTTGTGAGGTAGACATTGTGACATATAATATGGCCACTATATAGGAAAACTACAAAACCTGCTCCCTAACATATCCTGTGGTTAGACACTCACAGCCACCTCCACATAGGCTCTGACTGTCAAACACACACACACACCTGCCATGTCTTGGAATAGAACTCCTACCTAACTAGTTTATCACACTACAGCATTACACAGTTACAGCACATGCTACGGAGATTATTGGGTTACAGTGGTCCCAGAGGTGTATTTCTAGGTGTGTGACATCAGCAGGATTGCCAATGGTGAGTATGTGAATTGTAAGGAATGTGCATACTCTAAAAAGCATTGTTTCTTTCTCAGGCAGACAGACACACACACACACACACACAGTTGGCATGTCTGGGATTAGAAAACTTACCAAACTAGTTTATCACCCTACAGCATTATGTAGTTACAGGACGCGCTACGGATATTACTGGGTTACAGCAGTCCCAGAGGTGTATTTCTAGGTGGGTGACATCAGCAAGATTGCCAAAAGTGAGTATGTGAATTGTTAGGTGTGTGCGTACTCTAAAAAGCATTGTTTCTTTCTCAGGCAGACAGACACACACACACACACACACACACACAGTTGGCATGTCTGGGATTAGAACACCTACCAAACTAGTTTATCACATTACAGCATTACGCAGTTACAGCACGCACTACGGAGATTACTGGGGTACAGCAGTCCCAGAGGTGTATTCCTAGGTGGATGACATCAGCAGGCTTAACAAAGAAGGGCATTTCAAGTGTACTGCGAGTTGTACATGTCTTTTACCTGTGTGTATCCACTGCTTACTGTCGCGAAAACACATTTACACGCACTTACAACTGCTTAAAAGTGTCTTATTCTGTCCTAATTAACATTATCAACAAGCCTTGCCGGTCTTGAACCCTGGACCATGAACACCGAGGTCATTGGACTTACCACTAAGCCATCTGAGTTGTATACATGTTTCATGGATTTTATATAACACATCTTACTACATGTATTCCACAGTACTGAAAACAAACAGGACAGTCACTTTGTGTACATATGTACAGTACCCTTGAATGTACTGTACTCTTTGAAACAACATAGACAAGTCTACATCTGTACAACTGTTATAACTAAATATATATATGCACCTAAGGGATGTGTATACACACACACACACATATATGTGTATATATATATATATATATATATATATATATATATATATATATATATATATATATATATATACACAGACACAGCTATAGCCATATGTGTGTGTGTGTATATATATATATATATATATATATATATATATATACATACACACGTCTGAACATCCTATGTGACACAGAAGGGTTCCAAAGGAACTGATATGTACACAAAACAGAGGCATCTCTTGTTTTATAACATTTAAATCTTAATTAGTTCACCAGAGAAGGGATGGTTGTTGTGTATGTGGAGTTTGGGGTGTGGAATGATGGCTAAGGTAATCTACCCCGGGGATTGTGGAGTTTGGGTGGGGGAATGATGGGTATGGACTTACACCCCGGCGACCACTTCTGTGTCACTGCTCAACAGTGGCACAGGAAAATAACATACCCAACTGTAGTCATTCTTGACTATCTATTCTTTTCTATTCCTAACTGTGTAATAATTTGTAGACTCCACTCACCACAGATGACTACCATGGTGTGCAGCATGTTAAAAGACATTACACATGTGTATGTCTGGCTACAGGGTCATCACACACACAAACACGTGCCAGTATTGTGTATACACGTCTTGCCTATGTAAATGTAACTTGTAGAGTGATATGCAATTGGAGTATGTGCCACAGAACCCATTCAGTTACACTTACTCTGATTCCACTTCTGAGCTGGGTGACATCACAGGACTGATTACTTACAGTGGGGAGGGGAGAAAAAAGAGGTTTAACAGTTGACAAGGATAAAGGCCAGTGCAAAACGTGGTATCTCTTTGGAATGCAGCAAAACCCACTGTCATGACAGGATGCAGACACAAATACACACACAACCACATACAGCCATTTGCTGACACACACACACACACACACACACACACTTACCAGTGGTGGAATCAGAACTCCTGTTTACCTACAGATCACTATTACAGTACTATGCAGTTACGAGACGCACCACAGAGATTACACATTTCAAGGCAGTCAGAATGCCCTTCTAAGATTGAGGACAACAACAGGGATACTGGCAGTCAAGATGTACATAGCTATAAACCTGTATGTTTAAAGTAGGAGTCCATTACAACCTGTATGCACAAACAAGACACAACATCTGCAGGTAAGACATAGGTAGGCCTGAGAGGTATAGTTGTAGCACAACAAGCCCTTAACTGGAGTATGCCCATCTGTGGAATGGACAACTTCTATCACTATACAGGGTTACAGTGGTCATGTTCATACACATAGAATCACAGGACCTGTTTGGATGCATTGACCCCAATGACACAAGGTGACAGTGGGCATGCTTATACACTTAGTAGCACAGGGTCATTTGGGATGCACTATGACTACAACTACACAAGGTTATACTGGGCATGCTCATACACTTAGAAACAAAGGGCTTGTTTGGATGCACTGACTCAAATTACATAAGGTGGCAGTGGGTACGCTCATACACTTAGTAGCACAGGGCTGTTTGGGATGCACTCCGATTCTAACCACAGAAGGCCACAGTGTGCATGCTCATGCACTTACATGTACAGAACACATTGTAATGGACTCCTGTTGTAAACACACAGGTTTACAGATAGGTACATCTTATCTGTCAGTATATATGCACATCATACAGGTTTACTACCAGATACCTGTATGTGGCCCCTAAATGATATATCTGTGTCTGTGCTGTGTGATACACATGCATACATGTACATGAAGTACTGACATATATATGTGAAGTATACACAATCATGCATGTGTGGAAGTAGACAATAGGTTAACTGGGACACACAGGTGGATGCTACCTACAGCATGTGTCCCACACCTTGCTGCCCTGAAAGGCATATATTGATAGCAGGTTGTGGACAATGACATTATACTTGGAACAGTGGCATGTGCAAGCATAATATGTGAGCCCCATTGTGTAATGGTACTGAGGTGCAGGTGTCAAGATGACCTCTCCCGGCTGTGATAGTAGTTGTCATTATTAGCAGGACCGCTACACTAAGTATATCTGATATTGGTCATATACACAATGTCTGCTGCTGTCCGTCACCTTACATGTGGCATTTGATACCAAGCACATTACTGCTACAGTGATGTCATGGTACGAGTGGCAACTGTTTGCCAAAAAAAATGAGGCAATGTCCTGCTGTAGTTATGAGGTTGTCCAGTGTCTGTCATTCCGGGCTGTCATGACTGAACGACAAGGCTTCAACAAAGAGCACATGCATCCATGTTTCAAGTGAGTGTGAATAACACCTAGGTCGCATTTACCCATATAGTCACATTCCAAGGCAAATGTCCTACACACAGAAGTAATACCCTGACACCTACAAGACAACTGCATTGGATGCTTATGCTATCCAGTGCTAGATGTGTGGCTTTCGTATTCCATTTGCTCAATGTAGAACTTACAGTTGGGAATACTGACATCTGTGCAGTGAGGAACACCTGGCTAAAGGCTCTGTAGTGCACAATTGCACTACCACCATATAACTCAGATCCAGACATGTGAGCCATAACACTGGTATGGACCATTCCAGGTGGTGGTGTCCACATATTCATAAAGGCTAATCACATGTAAAGACCACTACTGCAACATAACTCATCACAAATGAGTCAGGTACAGATGACAGTGGCAAACAGTGCATTCTAGGTTGTATCCTCTTATACATCCACCACCTTGTCTTCAGACTACCAACACACATCCATATATGTGGTATGACATAGTATGATAGACCACCAGATAACCTTCGATTGGTGGACTGTACCTAGGTCTACATCAACTGTGCAAAGTACCCATGTACTGACACAGTTGCATAATGTGTTATGTAATGCAGTAATACCACTGTTTGTAACCAGGTCAGTTGTACACATGCCAGGGTCCCTCAGATTTTGTCAGCATTAACACAGTCGACTGTTGCTGTACACCAGTAAACAACACCCTCATGGTTGGATATGACCTAACTGTACCTGCCCTGGATATGTACATCCCACACTCATACAACATAAATGAAAATACCATAGCTGTCATTGTCCTTTCTACATACAGGTGGCTACATTCATTACACATATGCACATGGCAGATAGCATGCTGACAGTACATAAGGGTTGATATCTATGTTAAAAGAGGTAATATTCCCTCTCTACTGGTCACCTATGACACCTAACATACCATGCAACAACCCATGTGGCATGTATGTCATTAGACATGTCCACCTAATGCAATGCCTACAAACATACCCAAATAACAGGATCACAGGACCTACACACAGCCTGTATTGACAGACTCAGGGAAATCCAGCTCTGCTGTGTATGTTCCTTAGTAGTTACAGGTGATATGTCCATGACATGTACAGCCATGTGTGCCCACAGCTCCTACATATACCCCATGTTAACAATTGCAAGCCATGTATGCTGTGTGATCTCTGGACATTAGCCTTATTACCACAATAGCCAGAACATGCTGGGTGAGATGTTTACAAGCCACATAACTCGCACATGCTTGAATGAGTATACTGCCTAGCTGTAACAGAGCACATTGCTGGCACTCTTCCCGTAAACATGAGGTGTATGTGGCAAATATGATGTGTTGACCATTACAGTGCCCTGGATTTACCTTAGAACTGTCAAGTAACAGTTTGTAGGATCATGACGTGGAATATTGCTGTGTGTGTGTCTTGCTGATACGTGCTGTTGGCATATATGTACACTTGGCTACTCAGTGAAGGTAGTTGTGTCCTACCAGTACATGAATACAACATTCATTATGGTGTAATGCTCTGCTATGTTCACACATGGCATGGGGAAGGTGTGGAATTTATCCACTTGACCTGCTAGTCCATCTACTGATGTAGACTGCATATGTGTACATGTATTGATTTGTATCTAGATTCCATGTGTGTGCAGTGTCTGATGTTTGAAGGTGACTGTTGTCTTAGTACATCATGTTGTTGCAATGCAGCCTCAACATTGCCAACTGTATATTAGGTATGGACAGATGTTTGGACATGACTACTCTAAGTGGTGGGGCTACTTTTCAGAAGAATGATTACTGAGGACAGCTCACAGGTGTGTTACAACCATTCCTATAATAATCTGTTTAACTGCTAAGCTATGGTTTTGTTAATTGAAGTGGAAGACAGACAATGTAGAATGCAGTAAGGGTGACACTGAAGGCAACCCTTTTGACCCCTGTAACAGTAACACCTCCCCTGTGTATATATTGTGTATATATCAGCACAGTTGGCAAAGGAAAGAGTCAGTACACATTGTAGCGCATGCGATAGTGCTGTACCTCTGTAATACCTATCATGAGATAGGCAGGTGTTTGATTCACAGTACTGGCAAGTGTGGGTGTGTGTGTGTGTGTCCATATATGTCATGTATGGTGGGGAATACATCCCACATGTTTTTCACTCTCCTGAACACTGCTGTAGACAACAGTACAGAGTGAAGTGTAGAAAAAAAGGCATAGGCAGGTGGTTGAACCTCACACATGTCAAGTGTCTGTATGTGTATGACATAGGTGTATATCTTTGTGAATAACACAGTGTGTGTGTGTGTGTGTGTGTGTGTGTGTGTGTGTGTGTGTGTGTGTGTGTGTGTGTATGTATGTATGGCTGTCCAGTCCCTGGAGTGAGGCTGTAGTTTACCTTAGTGAAATGTTAATGCCCCCTCCCCCTATCCACTCAATGCAATCTAGTATCCCTGTTGATATCATCAATCTTAGAAGGGCATTCTAACCGCCTGTTTACATGTACACCCTGGGGTGTGGCTTATTGTTACATAGCCTACTGATGAACCCCCCTCCCCACATACACTCACTGCACTGTAGTATCTCTGTCAATGTCCTCGATCTTAGGCCATTTCTACTACCTGTACATGTGTAATCTCTGTGGCACATCATGTAATTGCGTAGTACTATAATGATGACTTGCACATAGGCAGGGGTTCTCATCCCAACACTGGCAACTGTATGTGTGTCAGAGTGTGTGTTACTGTGTCTGTGAATCCCTGAGTGTGTGGGTGTGTCTATATTTGCATCCTGTCATGGGAGTGAGTATTACTGCTTCCCAGTAAGAAGCCACTATTTCCACTGGCCTTTACCCTTGTCATCCACTATACCACTCTTTTACCTCCTCCCCGCTCCAGGTAACTACCTGTGATTTCACCCACTATGGATGTGACGGCTCTGAACACAGTAGCTTACTACACAGCTATCATGCTCTTGGATCATTAGAACAGTAAACATAATTGAAACATGTGAGATTATAACTGTGATGTGGAAGCTACAAAGTGCATGCAGGTGTTGTCATACAGAGCTGTGAGTACTCAACATGTACATTTTGGACACTAACTGCAAACACTGACATCCCCCGGCACATGCAATTACACCTGAAAGAGGAAGGCAGAACAGCAAGATCAACATGCTGTTACTGTTGTTACACATGATACATACTGTCAAATGTACAAAATGCATTCTAAAACTGTAATACATGGTATGTCTGCTGCCTGTCAACACTACTCCACAATATTAATCTACAATTGTCTTCCTAGTATGTTCACCTTGTGCATCATACCATATGAGCATGTCCCTGCACCAATGGTGTGGTTGACAAGGATGTGACACAGGCATCATCATATGCACAGGGTGATACTGTTTTCCCGAGGCCTAGGCTGTGCCATTGGATGACATCATGTGTGTGGGTTAGGGCCTTTGATATCATTGGGCGTGTGTGTGTTGAGGTGCCCTACATTTGTTTCTGGTGTGTGTGTGTATGTATGCACACAGGTCTGGCATGTGGCTGGCCTACACAGAGGTAATATTGACAGCTGCAGACTGTTCAGGGCAGGTTTCACAGTTCATGGTGTCCGGCCATGGCCATGTGACCTGCGCCTGCCAGGAGTTGCACAGGCACTACCAGGCAGAGGTCCAGATTGGGTACGGTCTGATGACACATGTCCACTGGAACTGTGTCCCTGTTGGGACCATCCAGAACCACGTGCATGTGGCCTGCTGTGGACAGCAAAGCACCAACTGCACTGCTGCTGCTACCACCACTATGGGAGCGGGCATGTGCAGTAGCATGTTCATATAGACCATCAACAGGTGATGTAGTTGACCTGCATCCATGTGCCTGATGCCTCACGCCCACCAGATATTCCAACACAGACATTCCATGCTCGAGGAGTGACATGCCACGGTCAAGGACTCCCACCATGTCACCCAATCATCTGTACAAAACATCTGCAAGATGATGGTGAGTATTTGCAATTGCCTGGATGTTGTCAGTTAAAAAATGGACAGCAGACCTCTGAATCCTCAGACCTTCTCTGTTGTGCCATTCAGCATGGGCCTGTGCCTCCATTACAGCCTGAAACATGCGTCTTGTGACACCAGCTGATGTGCTTTGTCTCACAGGGGCATGTTGGCCAGTGGTGGTCCTATGAGCAGCACTGATCACATGCTTGTGTGGGACATCACTAGTCAGTTGGCTGCGATCATGGTGTGCAGGCACACCTTCCATAGTCTCCACACTTCCCTGTTCCATGCTACCACCCGCCAACTGTCCTTCCTCTATGGCCACTGGTGATGGGGTATGTGTAGGTAGGAGAACTGTGTGAGGATGAGGGGGATACAGGTGGAATGACAACCAATGGCACAGATTCAGCCCCTGACAACCCTGCCTGTGCCTCAGTCATGCTTTCATCATCACTGCTAGAGTCTGTGGGGACACTAACATCAGGTGGACTGCAGGAGGGCAACGCACCTACATCAACACCTGTGAGGGGCAGACAACTGTACATTCCAAGTTATACCACACAGACACATGCTATGGCACCCAACGACATGCAACATGCAGGTGATATGGCAGATGGCATTCAGATTAGACAATTATAGTAGTAGTTATCATACATCCCTGAGTTGCACACAACAGCATGCATGTGTTAT
The DNA here is from genome assembly GCF_019279795.1 of Protopterus annectens. NCBI lineage: Eukaryota > Metazoa > Chordata > Ceratodontiformes > Protopteridae > Protopterus > Protopterus annectens. The sequence continues at coordinate 634,957,735 of NC_056749.1, forward strand.
AGCAGACGGCATGCACCTTACATGATTATAGTGGTAGTTAGCATACATACCTGTGTTGCACCATTTGTGTTAGTATCTTATGCCCCATACCTGCAACACAATGCATGCACTATGCACCATTGCACTGCACTGCCATGTTGCGTGCAACATACCCCACATGCTAACAGACCATCGCAGACTTTTGTACATCTGCCACTGATGCTTTGTGTTGGCCAATGCCCCTATGTGTAAGGACATGAGTAGCAGAATATGTTGACTGAATACTATGTTTGCCTGAGCCCTAGCTTGCATATCTCCCCCAATGCAGTGCATGTCTGTTCAACATTATTCTGCCTACCCCTGAGCTGAGTCTACAGACATTGTGCATGTGGCTGTACACACATGTTTGACATGGCTGTCCCTACTTTTTAATAGTGCCACAGACCAGCACAGGTTTACAGTACACAGGCTTGATGTGTGGCATATGACCTTGCCAATCACAATTAGTATGACATGTCTTCTGCTGACATGTTGAATGAAATACATACATGTGTAGCACAATGGTGTCCTTTCAAATATACAGTATGGTAATGGTGTCCCAATGCAGGGACGTGTTATACTAACATGGGCCTTCAGCTGACGCAATGTTGTCTGTCTGCCCTACAAATATGCAGTGACATACTGCACATTGAGCTGATGTGCATAGCCATTGCAGGCCATCATGTGGCTTCACTATTGCTATACAGTGTGAGTCACTGACACAGTTCATAGCCATGACTGTGTTCACATACAATACATATCTAATGAGGAATGTGACCCACGTCACTGAGGTGTATACATACTAAACCCTAATGTGGAATGTGTGACACAGGTCACAGAAGTGTATACAGATGATATCCCTGCACATCTACAACTATATTACTGATGCCTGGCAACTATGCCCACACATGGCTAACTTAGCAGTACTCCATGTCCCACATGCCATCTGTGTACCTCACACACATGATGAGCAGACATGACAGTGATGCCTGACACCAGCAAGGTGAATGTACTGTATCTGTGGCCTGATGTGGTTGTATGTGTATGTTGTGCAACACATGTATGTATTTGGATACTGTATAGGTGAATGCATTCATGTCGTGACACACTCAAGATGTTCAAGACATGTTATGTGGTGGTTTGATGTCATGCCTACACAAGCTGTGCACAAGCCTGTATGATGTTTAGTGTTTCACATCTGCAATATCACCATTACATAAAGGCCATAGTTGTACTGTGTCAAGCCAATGTACAACAGGGTGTACACACATGTACATCACTTCTACTCTGTGTGTTGCTTCATGTCTCTATCCATCCTCCATGGCCATGTGTATACATGTTTTGTCCAATGGTTGTAATGGCCATCTATTTCACAGGTCAGTGTTATCCCATATGACCTACACCCATAGATGTCATATGCTCCACTGAGGACAGGGTTATGCAGACAAAGGGTGGTATGTTTGGGATGTGAGCTATCATGTTTTGCAGGATAGTTAAGCAGTGTAGCAGTCAGCCCACTACATGTCATGGACATGTCAGATAGCACATGACATTGTGTGACATTCATAGCAAGGGTGTAATCCACAAGGGTGTATCCTGTGGGCTGGTCATACTCCAGCTTCAACACATTTAGTGTGTGTGCACACATATGCTCTCTGTACAGTACTGTTTGTATTCCCAACATATGTAATGCTGATTTGTAGTACCTGTCCCTACAGTGAACCACACCTCCACCATTGTATTCACAACTGTCCACACATCTGGCAATGACAGTGTGTAAGGTTTAGTGTAGGTGTTTCATATAGTCTTCAATTATTTCACATGGGTAACCACTGTGATGCATTGCAGGTTTGACCAGTGTATATTAATAGGACCACCATTCATTATGTGTACGTGTGTTATGGCAGATAGCATTCGATTAATATGATCTGTGCATTATCAAGCCTGGTAAATAATAATCTCACCTGACACAGGCTGCTGTCACTGCAAAATGCCAGAGGTACATAAACAGGAGTGTCACAGCAGTAAGATCATTATCCACACCTGTGTGGTAGCTACAGGGTGCAATGTCCATGTTAGCACATAAGTCAGTACAATATACTATACTATGGAGTATGCACATCTGTGCATACATAGAGTAGCAGACTATAGTATGTGGCATGTGTGCATACATGTCTTGCGTATGATGTTACTTTACATATTGTACAGTAACACATGTAACAATGTGAAATATAGTTGTGTTATATGTGCAGTACTGACTTACCAGGCAACTCCAGGCTCGGTGGTTGAGAGACACCCATCTCCACAATACCAGCTAAAGCTTGTGGATGGAGGTCTGCAGGTGTTCCCAGGTTGGCCAGTAGCTCCTTGTTACATGTGAGTGGGGGCTGGGTGAGTGACCCCCCCCCACCTGTTGCACCTTGTTCCCTGATGATTGCATTAGCACGCTGTTTTGCCCATCTTATGAGGTTGGTGCAGTGTTGGCAACCTGCTGATAGGTGCAATTGTGGCTGCCAACATCATTTACCCTCCTGTGGATTTCTTCCCACAGGGCATCCTGCTGCTGTGCATCCTGTGGCACATGGCTGAAGAGTATTAAATGGTTGTCAAGGCGGTGTAGGATGAGAACCTCATCCTCCAAGTGGGTGTATGCTGGCAGCCTGGCAAGTGGCATACCTGGAAGACATAATGGTGGAGGCAGGACACAGTAACTCACAGAGAGGTACAGAAGTACAGCTGAACATACATGTGTATTACATTTATTAAGATTACAAATAAGTCTTTGCAAATCTACATGACACTAACAACAATGACATGTTTAACTCACACACATTTGACACTTACTGATGATGTGATGTATCACCATATATGTGTGTGTCAAGTGATGACATTGCTCATACTCCATGTGGATGTCTTGATGTGGGCATGTCTGTTTGCCTGTACTGGTGTCTTTACCTATCAGCACATGCCTGGATGTGTTCATATTAATGCAATAGACCTTAATGCTGTGTATATGTCACAAATATAGTCATACACAGCCTTATCTGACATGACCTGTGACCCTGCAGACTTGATCACAGAATGTTTTACATGTATGTGTTTTGACATATACATCTACATGGCACTGTACAGCTGTGCAGCATCCTGCCATGTATTACCTGTGTTGCACATGTGAAACACATGGGACAATAGCTAGCCTGATGGTATTTGCAGGGTTGGATATCAACCATAGCATGTATGGTCATAGTGAACTAGTAAGCTATATGCCCTGGGCTGAAAACTTACTTAGCTGTATCCAACAGACAGGTAAGTTTCAGTGGCCAGTTCAAGCAGTGCCACAGAACTTATCCACAGGGTTACTGATATATTTGCCATGTGGTCATCATACCATGTCACAAAGAGGGGTGATGTGCAGCTTCACTGGACAGAGATGCATAGTATGACAGGAGTATGCAAAGTGTATGGGACAGAGATCTGGCAGGCATTTTTGTACTAGAAAGGTGGATGTCCGTGAAGTATGTGTTTATTTGGAATCAGGATGCGTTAAGTGTAGCATGTCCAACATGTTTGGATTGAACATGGCTTTATTCAGGGTAGGGTGCATGCTAAATAGTGGAGCTAGGGATTGGGAAGTGCAGTGTAGGCCATCTGAACATGGGCAATAACCCTTAAAGGAAATATGTGCTCTATTAAGGGTCACATGAGTGTTGAGTATGGCTGAACAATGATCTCTATATTCATTGATGGCACCCTGTCATGATTAGGGGTGCCACATACGACTACCTGACTGGTGTGGTGAAGTAACTATCAAAGTAAACACTACTGTCCAGCTGCATCCCATACACACACAGTTTCCATTATGTTGACCGCTGCCTAGGTGGTAGTTCATGGGTACAGGGTTTTTAACATAGGGGATGACAATGCAATACTTAGCTGTCAGGTTTTGGCCATACGTCACACACTACACATCTGACCCACAAAGGCACTTCTGTATGTTGACTGCAGCACACATTGAGTCAACTATTGCTCCTAGTTCATAGTCATTTGCAAACATTTGTAGGCAGATGCCTTCTGTGTTAGTCTGTGTGGTATAGATAACAGAGAGAGGGATTACCAGGAATGAACCCTGCATTACTGTAGCTGGCACTGGTTTGATGTGCGTGTATTAGTCAGACACCTTCTGTAGTGTTAGTTCTGCCAGCAGTCCAATTGCCATCCACTCCTGTGACACAGGAATATGCACCTAGTTTAGTGAGTGTAGCTGGAACACAGTATGGGTGATGGTGTCCTAAGATCTGGCAAGGTCATAATATGCTGTGTGAATCAACCTTACTATCTTCTACATCTGTACTGACTACATCAAATAAGTTGATCACGGTTTATGGCCTTACATACCAGACTCAGCAGAGTAGTAGTGCACTATTTCCCATTATCAGTGGTGTCTCCCCCTTTGTGGGGTGTGATAACTGTTGCTGTGCACCATTCAGTGTGTACACAACCTGACATGGAGCTATGATTGAACATGATGTGTATGTGGTGAGCAAATTGTTCTTACATTTGTGTAGGATACACCCTGGGATGTTGACAGGTCCCATGAAAGCTGTATGTATGGCTTTAGAGAGTGCAGCTTGTACCTGCATAGTTGTTATTACAGGGGCTCTGTAGTGTACATGGATATATAAATATGTGTACCTGTTGGGGGTGGGGGTGGGAGTAAGTTTAGGTTCTCCAAGACCCTATCTGGATGAACAGGTGCTATTTCTGTAGGTGCAGTATTTCCCATGTCATAGTGCTGTGCAGCACGGCAGGTCTTGTCGTTGCCATTACGATTAATGACACAGCTATAGAATGCTCTGTGGTTGGCCTCATAATATGTGGCTGATTAGTTTCACAGTAGCTTTGTGTGGTTTTATATGGTGTATCTGCATCTTATTGAGGCTGACCAGGGATCTCCTTCACTCGTGTGTTCACTGTTGCAACAGTTACTACCTTCTGTGGTACAATTTAAGGCAGGATACCACCAGTTTGCCTTCTTATTTGTGTTTGGTTGAATCTTGGTTCTGTTTCAATGGCACAATCACTGCACGTATGTGACTGCTTAAAGTTCATTTGTATAGGATTCAGCATTTACACATGCATTGTCCATCTGCATGGGTGCCATGACAGTCACCACTTTGCTTTTATCAAGCATAACATTGGCTTTGGAGACTATGTGCAGCAATACTGTTAGCCCTGTTTGTGTGACTGTTGTGATCCAGGTCATTTGTGTTGATGGAATCCAGCATGCATTGAGCGCAGGTATTGGTACATGAGGAGTCTTCCCAGTAAAAAATGGAATAGTTGAGAGTAGCCATTATTATGGTTTTCTGTCTCAAACCTAATGTTCCCCATTACAGCACAATATGACAGTTGGGAATTCTGCGGCATGGTGGGTGATCTGCAGCAAGGTGCAATTTTGATTCCACTTTGGCACAAAGGTTGTTGCTCAGCATAATGCATCTGACATTATGCAAGTGCAACTAGCATGGGAGTGTATATATCCTTCAGGAATATGGACACACCTGTGGCCCGTGTGTTCCAATAAAGGATAATGGGCAAGAAGTGAGGTATGTGTTATAACATGGTCATGCAGGTGTGCTCTCTGGAGCATTGAACCATGTCTCAGTCACTGCACAGATATGTTCTCCATGTTAGATACTGAGATATGTGAGTCCATATTGTGTTTCCTGACATGTATCATTGAGTAGCGAGACCTGCAGTTTATTGCTTGGCTGTCCCTGTAACAGCAGTGGACTTTCACTTGAACTGTGCATGATGAAGGCACTGTAGGGGAAGCATGAGACCTAGCCAGTATCCAGATTCCCAGGGGTGGCAGGTGCAGCCCCTATCTGGCAAAGCATCATGGTCTGTCAACCATGTTATCCCAGGCAGAGAGATACTGGATACCCTTTGATTTGCACCACTACATTAGACAATTGTGGAATACAATCCTTTTGTCCCTGTACTGCAGTATCATTCTGGCCAGTGGCAGAATGCTACCCAGGCCTTGGGACATAACTGCATGGGCTACAAGACCTGACAGTTCCTACATGTGTTTCCATGCCGTCCAGGCTACTGCATCACAGGTCCTGCACAACAACATGGAATATGCCAGAGCCATGTGTATAGTTCAAAAGGTGGTCTGAGTGTATGGGTATGTGGCTAATCATGGCAGACAGGCAGCTGACAGTATGTATGCCCTTGTATAGCTTGGTGTGTAACATAGTGCTAGAATTTGCATTCACAAATGAGTACTGTTGGGCATGTTTCCGGCTATGTGTTCTGAGGTGTAGCACAATTATGCAAACTATGTCATATAGTTTGTGTATTTCGTTGTCTGTCTATTTCAGCTTGGGAGGTCACTTGTTTGGCCAGATACTTAGAAGCGTCTGTGAATGTGTGTGATTTCTGGTAGTGTGTGGGTGTCCTTACTGTGTTCTGGTAAGGGTACGTGTTGGTTGTGATGATGAGATGCATGTGTTAACCTACACCTCATGACTGTCCAGTCCAGTCATGGATGTAGACTGGACTGCCTTCCAGCTTACCCCTGTAGCTGCATCCCAGACAATGTGTGGGGTGTGGTGTTAGGTGGGTTTGGCAGTGTACATGGCATAGAGATTACATTCCCCCAGGATGGCCACATACACAAAGCTGACATTAGTAATTAGCAGTAGCTGACTAGTGGACATGCCTGTATAAGCATTCAGTACTACAAGTACCAAGTACTGTATTTAGTTTACTTATTGCTTATGAAGATGTTTTAGACAGTGATGCTCACAAGTACATATTTGTATTATGGACGTGTAAACACTGGCTATTACAGAAACATTGTAGCTACCTTTAGCAGGAATCCTCCTCTGAGGAACACATCACATCCTGATAGTTGATTACAGTTGATGCATGTGTCTACAGGTCTGTTTCCTTTTCTGGGTATATACTCACATATCCACCAGGACCATGAGCTCTGTTGGGCACAGACACCCACTCCCCAAACAGAGTCATGCATCAATAAACTCTGCTGCCACTATCAACATGATCAGGATATAATCAGATAGTGTAAGCCATCACCTATGAAGCAGCTATTACACATGAGCAGCAGTCTCCTACATCTTACACTCCTACTGCAAATGTTACACTGGAGTTAAAGATGATATGCAACCTGTTTCATTACCAGTCCTGTGCACTACCTTACATACAGTATGTGAAAGCGGCTGCTAGGTTGGCAATGAGAGGTTAGGCTACACAAATCTGGTAGTTCAACCAGTGTGTCTCTACTCTCAGTATCCACTCTATGTAGGTGTGCACATAGCCATTTGGCCCAGCCCTTTAACAAGGGTCACTACACATTTGCATAACATGTACACATGCACAGCTGTTATTGCTTGCAAACAATACTAGAGAGGTGGATATTACATGTGGTATGTGCATGGATAGTTACCTAGCTCTTCCAATTATCTTTGCTATCATGCTGCTAAACTGTCAGATGAATACAAGTGATATGTATCCTGTTATTGAGTATTGTAATTGCCAATAGACATAACTAATGTTTGCATAACATAACAGAAATGCTATGTAAAATGGAATACAGATCTGCATAAAATACTGTACATTACACAGTTATTGGCACAATATCCCACAATGCAAACCATATTTGCACAGTAAGCCCACCTTTGACATGTTCATCTTACTTATACACCCGTATATATGTCCACTGTTACAATATATTGATGTATACTATCCCCTGTTATAGCACATACTTGTTGGACCAACCCTGACACTGACAGTGGCTGGAGGAGAATTGGTGAGTTTCAAGCCCATATCATCCCTTGTGGTATATGAGGAGTTTGCCTTGTGACCTACAGCAATACACACATAGAATACTACAAGCATTACTACTGCTCAACAATACATCACCACAAGATAGCTATTTCCACTATATGCAGTGATTACACTGTAATTCCTACAGAACAGGTACTACATACACAGACATACTAAATGTTATACATGCCTTCTTAGTAATTGGAGGTGTTATTGACTGGTATATTACTTGTTTTTGGTTTGTGTTTCAGTATTTTATACTGTTTTGTAGGTAGATACAGATTTTATAGTTACAGATCAGTAACATGTGCTATCCCGATAACCAATTGGTGTTCCTAAGTAGTTAATTACATGCACATAAGCTGTGCAGCTACTGCCTTAGCCAATATCATGGCAACAGTGGAGTATAATTGAGTACTCCACTTGGGCATTGTCCCTTTACCTTACTTGTGAGGATGACAGCCAGGAAGTGTTGTTTGAAATCTATTGCAACAGCTGTATGGAGATGAACACTAATATAGTGTGTGTAATGCCTAGAGGAATTGGTGTAAATGTGAGTACTGCTGTTATAAATCTGAACATTGCTACTTGTGCAGGGTTTGTCTGTACCTAATACTTCTGCAAATATTTTAGTCTGGCCAGAATGTTTGACCAGATCAAGGCTGCACAGCTATGCATATAATGTTAGGGGGTTTACAGTGTGCTTACCAGACATCTTTAGTTTGGTGTTAATGTGTATCATAATGTGATGATAATTAGTAATCGGTAACACTTCCTGGTGTACTAACCTTTCAACCCTCTAAAACGGGATTAGTTCAAACAAACCCTGTAACATCAGCAGATGTTCCATTGTATAACAGCAACTATTTCACATAGGGCCATGTTAGTGTGTCTGTGTCGAGGTATGTTAAGGTTTCAGCAAATGTCATACAGTGGTTGAATAATTGGTTATGGTATGACAGTATGTATTGATGTAATTAGTTTCGCTGTGGGGGAGATGTTGGGAGTGTACATAGCAGATGCAGGTGTGTAGGAACCACTTTTATACATGTTCTATATGTGTGTGGGGGTTCTTTCCCTATGTGAACACTTATCCCTTAGTGGACTAATACTATGGTAATTGCAGGCTGATTCATTAAGACACTGTTAAATGCTTTCTATATAGCATACAGGTACTGTTAGTCCTTGAATCGTTTTGGCAATACATCGGAATGTAATAAAATTTTGCTAAATGAAAGCTGTCTGTGTATTTCTGTCATGGATATTTGCAGTCATTGCAGTTGTATTAGTGACTGTGTCCATAGAACATATTTGTAATAGTGTATTGGCATATACTCTTCATATGTTATGTTCGTATTGTTTGGGGGGGGGCAGAATGTATGATTGCTATGGTCCATGTTATACTCAGATATGAACACTTCAGATGCTGTCTACACGCATGTATGTATGTATGTGTGTGTATATATATATATATATATATATATATATATATATATATATATATATATATATATATATATATACACATGTGTATATGTATATAGATATAATATATAATATATATTATTGCATAAATTTATCTGTACCTCCATAGATGTGTAGATGTTTTTAACCTATCTATATATCCATATATATATGTAAATCTCTATATATCAACATGTCTCTATCTCTCTCTCTCTATTTATATATATATATATATATATATATATATATATATATATATATATACACGAGGATACACCGATCATTGGGTACATGGGGGTTTGTCCTATTTCCACATATTCCCCCTTTTGTGTTTTAACCTGTCTGCATACATTACTGGCATAGGTACATCTCAGGTAGCTTAGTGGTAGGTTACTCTGAGGATGGAGTCCATGGTTACAGGTTCTAATCCTGGAAGGTTTTATTATTTTATCTCTCAGAGTAGGCACTGGTAGGGAAAGTGTGAATAATGCACATTTAAGTGGTTGTAAGCAGGTTTGCATGTGGTCTGTGCGATGTTAAGCAAAGGTTAAACCTGTGAAGCGCTACTCCAGTTAACCATGTTTAAGCGCCGCTTACCGTCGCACAAACCTGCTTACAACTACTTAAACGTGCTTTAATCCACCTGCATCCAACAGCCCTTATTTTGGCCCTCAAAATAACTTAACAGCTCTTGCAGGTCTTGAACCCGGGAACATGAACACCACAGTCACTGACTTTACCACTATGGCATCTGAGATATGTACAAATGTTATGGTGTTTAGAATATACATTTTACTACAGGCATTCCTCACTACTGAAAACAAATGTGACAGTCAGTTGGTGTACATATGTCTGATGCATGTTAATGTTCATATGTTTGTGGAATTACATGTTGCAATGTGACATGAAAGGGTGTATTATGGATGAGAAAGGTCCTTGTTTTGTGTCCTTTTTATATTGTCCCCATACTCCATGTATACCCCTCCAGTTCACTTATTGAGCATCTGCCACAGGCTCTCCTTGATGCATTATTTCATTACCCATCATTCCTCCTCCACCCCAATCTTCACATACACAACAACCAACTCTTCTATGGTGAATTAGGTTAATATTAATAGTTATAACACCAGAACTGCATGTGTTTTGTGTACACTTCAATTCCTTTGAATTGCTTCTGTGTCACGAAGTGTGTTCATAGATGTTTACATATATAGCTATTGATGTAACTGAAAATATATATATATATATATATATATATATATATATATACACACACACACACACACACACATATTTATCTATGTGCAGACATCACTGACGTGTATATATATATATATATATATATATATATATATATATATATATATATTTCGTATTAATTTGTAACAGTTATACATATGTAGACTTCTATATGTTGGTTTACAAACTACAGTACATTACAATGTACTGTACATATGTACACAAAGTGACTGTCACATTTGTGGTCATTACTGTGGAATGCATATGATGTAAGGTGTAGTCTAAAGTCCATGAAACATTTATACACCTCAGATGGCATAGTGGTATGTCCCATGACTATAGTGTGCATGGTCCAGGGTTCAACACCTGTGATGCTTAAAAATTGTTTTTTACTCCAGAATAAGGCTCATTTAAGCAGTTGTAAGCATGTTTAAAAGTGTTTGTGTGACATTAAAGCAGTGGTTAAACACAGTTAAACAAACTTTGTAATGTATAACCTATGCGCATAAACACAGCCACATCCGCTAACTACTCAGGATATATACATTTCAGTGAAGTAACATCTCACTATGTGCTTACATAACATTACATTCTCTGTTAACTTTACTCTCCAGCACACATGGGTCTATATGGGTCTTTCGAATGTTTATTATACAGACGAATACTACCTCTATATGCAAGCTGTGGTTAAGGTATACTTTTTTACATGATAAACATCCCTGACTTTATTGGGATTTGAACCTCGAATGCACAGATACTATGCTGATGCTGTAACCATTACACTATTGACATTAACGTTGCTTCTGCCTATTTCCTATTTATATGATTTCTATGTGTAAGCTCGGCTAAGCAAAGGGCGGAGGCACCCACACCCACTGAGCTTCACTTACTCTTGAAATAAAAACATATAACAAATGAAATGAGAGACAATAAATTACATTCCTAAGTACATTAGGCATAGACTCTCACTGACACACTTCAAGGGAAACCTTGTTGTGTGAATGGGTAAAAGAATATACACCCCTGGGATCATGTGTCCCAGAACCATACAGCCAGGGGGTGGGGGAGCCCGTCCAGTTTGATAGCTGCGAGACCTGTTGGGAAAATTGAATGGTGTTGAATTGTCACATTAACATGCCCTCTTTAGATCACTAAGTGCTCCTATCACCCTCCACCACCCCAGACTTCAACAGCTTCTGGCAACTCTGCCTGGAATTGCTTCATTGGCTATGCTTGACAGAGGCTCAGTTACTTCATCAATGGTGCGGAGAAAGCCAGCACACTGTAGCTATGCTTCTAATTGACCTTGGACAGATAGCCTACTATCTATCTGTGAACTTCTAAAGTGCAGGCCATCATAGCCATAATATGTGAATAAACAAACTTTCAGCTCACAATATACAGTGAGAAATCACCATGTAGTCAGGAAACAGTTAAGTAGAGCAAGAACATACAGAACACTGATACTTAATCACTCCAAAAGCCTATCTTGGAAGCTAGAAAACTTGTATAATTTAAGGCTTTCTATTGCTTACCAGTAGGTTACCTACAGGAGAGATGAGAAAGAAGCACAGATGGGAAATATGCATTCAACAATACCATACCGGCTTATGTGTCAGCCATAGGCTTTGGAATACTGGCCAAAGCTATTGGCGCCCCATGGTGCCTTTTTTTAGGAGAGTCTCAAAGATGAATACTAGCTCCGTAAACAGCACAATAACAGAATCAATGAGGTTATGCTACTCAGCACCAGGGGTTGTGATCACAACATGCATGCTCTCACAGCACTCCTCAGTATGGAATATGTCAACATCTGTGCAGTAACTGAGGCCTGTTCTAAGGCTCCTGAGAGCACACCAGCACTACCAGACTACAACCCATACCACACATTTCGGCCACAGAACATGGACTGACACAGACATGGAGGGGGTGTATCCATATTCATCTGAGATACCTACACCTCCAGGTTAGTGGGGCAGCATGATACCTCTGAAATCATCCATGTGCAGCTAACGTCAGCCACAACTGCAATGTAAACTGTGGCCTGCTACAGATCCCCATCCATGACCCAGGACCATCACTCCACCTACCTGTTGACAGTGGAGAACATGACAGTCCTACCGCACACCTTGGCATTGGTCGATGTCAACTACCCTACCATTAACTGGAAAACTTACTCAAGTACTCACTTCCAGGCCCAGCGCTTCCTGGAATTTATCACCTCATATGCCCTGTATCAGGTGATAAACTCCCTAATGAGGGATGGAAACATACTAAAAGTGGTAATCACCAACATAGGTGAAAGGTGCACCACAGCAGAGGAAAACCGGTCACTGGTTAGATCTGACCATGAATTATTCACTGTTTCCACAGCCATAAATCTCCCCCACTGACGGAAACCACAGTGTATACCTGTCCTAAAGCTAAATTCACACTACTAGAGACAGGGGTGGGGCGTTTCACAGCCCCCATGCTAAGGGGAAGCACTGTTCAAGATACATACAGATTTACAAATGCAGTCTATAAGCACCTACAAGGATGTATGGATCATGCCATCACTGGTAAACCAAGACTCACTCCTCCTAAACAAGGACACCAGTCTGGTGGACCCCTGCAACAAACAGGCTATACAACAGAAGTAGGACAGTGTTCCAGACAAACAGCAAATCCCATGAAGGGCAGACATCCATGACCAGTATTAGTAAGATACTTAGGTCCCTCATGAAATCATCCAAGGCTAATATCAACAGGAAAATAGGCAAGGATTCGAAAGATAACCACAAAGCCTTCTTTGGCTATGTCATGGATCTAAGTGGTGACACACAGATTTGCACTGTGCCGGTGAAATATAGCATAAAATATGCTGACCCTACTGATATCACCAACATCCTTGCAGATACATACAGTGCATACTTCACCCCCTAAAGAGCCCACAACAATACCCATAAGGTACAGTATCCCAGACATCAGAGACACACACAGGTGGAAATGGCCCTCTCTAACAGCAGAACACAGCTCCAATGGAAGCAGATGGTGTCCCAGACTGCATCTTGCAAACACTACAAGACAACCTGACCCACCACCTAATTAAGCTTTTCAACCTCAGCCTCTCCACAGGCTACATGCCCATGCAATGGCACGTGGCAATGGTTATTCCACTCCACCAAGTTGGAATCAGAACTGACCATGGTAACTATCACCCCATAAGCCTGACGAGCCTGGTCTGCAATGGTATGGAGCACATCCTCATGGCCCTCATTAACAAAGACATTGGTAACCTCTAAACACATGACCCAACCCAGGTCAGCTTGGTTGAGTGCAGTTCATGCTTACTGAACCTGTTTGATGTCTTACATACAGTCACCAAGATGTTAGATGAGGGGAGAGGTGGTTCACACATACCACCTGGACCTCACCAAGGCTTTTGACACCATGCCCCACTCAGGTATTATTGATAAACACACCAGCTTGTACATACACCCATACATCACAAGTTGGGTTGCCAATGGGCTTACACACAGAACCCACATGGTACGACTAGTGGTCTCCAGGTCCAACTCTTAACCAGTCATGAGTGGTGTCCCATAGGAATCAGTCCAGGGAGCCCTACTGTTTGGCATATACTTCTCAGAAGTACAGGCAAACACAGGTGGATTACGGCAGACCATGTTTGGTAATGACTGTGAACTGGAAACCATAATTGACAGTCCAGCTGACACAGACATCCCTCAAGGGGCCTCACAGAGACCGACACAGGGTGTCAAAGTCATGGCCTCCAGCTAAGTGCCACTAACTGCATGGTCATTTCATTGTGGAATATTAAGCACCCACATATTAACACATAAGTGGCAGCCACTTTAATACAGATGAGGTAATAGGGTATCTGGAGACTAAGGTAGATAGTGATCTCTTCTTTGACAATCATATCTCCAAAGTAGTTAGGACATCCTTCTATGTAGGCCATCTGATTACTAAAGGGTTCCCATCTAGACATACTGAGATTATAGTGCCCCTTTACTCATCACTCATCAGTCCCATCATAGAGTATGGTAACCCATTTGGGATGTACCTCAGAAGACACATCCAACAGCTGGAAGGTCCACGAATGTACCTTGCCAAGAGGATTACTAGCCTCAAACATATGTCCTATGCAGCCAGACTGAATAAACTCCTACTTTATTCAGTGGCATCTCATTTACTCAGAGATGATCTCTGCTGGCCAACAAAGCTATGTCAAACTCAGGCTTAATGGATATGCTCCACCTATGGGAATCCATGTCACAGTGAGCCACACGCTGTACTGAGCTGAACCTTGCCACAACAATAACTGGAAGATGCTGGAGGGATGAATTCCTGTCAGAGAAACTTCATACTTTGGAACAACATCCCTAATTACATTATACAGAGCCCCTCACTAACACTCTTCAAGAGAAACCTTGAAGAGTGGCTGGGGAACAGTAGATACACCCCAGGGATCCTGCCATTGGCTCTGCTCAACAGAGGGATAGTTAATGAATCAATAGGGTGGCAAAAGCTGATGCATTTTGGCTAGGCTTATGAATGCCCTCAGGCAGTTTGTCAAGTACCTACCTATGAACCTATACATACAGTATCAGCACATGCTGATAGCTTAATTTACTGTTCAGATGTTGACTTACCTTGTGCAATAGCTGTTGTGTGTGCAATAGTTGAGGACTGCCTATGTTGGATGCACACAGTAGACTGCCTATACATGACAATTTACAGGTAGACTTGTGTGTGTGCCATCCATTTTTACTGTGTGTGCAGGTGGAGAAAGGTGTCAGTCCCTAGGTGCCTACACTGTCAGTGTGTGTGCTATATGTTCCCTCTTGCCAAGGCATGGGCATACTGGGCACGCCTCCATCTGCCTACTGGGGCTGGCTCAGGGTGTTCGTGGTCTGAGTACCTCTGTGCCTATGGGGCCCTTGGCAATGGTGGTGGGCTGTGAGGGCTTTCACCATTCTGTCCCTGCTGCAGCTGTTTCCACAGGATCATATTGTGTAGCATGGCACATACTATGAAGATGTGGGCACACGTGCCTGGAGAGTACTGCAGGGATCCACCAGATATGTCTAAGTAACAGAGCCATGATTTAGGCATCCCAAACACACGCTCTATGATGATTCTGGTTTGTGCGTGTGCCTCATTATAGCGTTCCTGCATAGGTGTGTGTGCATTTCTGATGGGAGTCATCATCCACGGTTCCAGTGTATAGCCAGCATCCCCCACCAGGTGGCAATATGGGATGTCCCCCCTGGCAAATACCTGATACAGCTGTGAGGCATGCCAGATGTGGGAATCATGATAGCTTCCAGGGCTGCCAGCACACACATCTACGATAATGCCCCTAGGCATTGCACATGACCTGGCAGTTGATGGAGGGTTATCCCTTGCGGTTTATGTAGCGCCTACCCTGCTCACTGGGTGGTGACTTGATGTGTATGTGCGTGCAGTCTATTGCACCCAGTACCTCCGGGTATTCTGCCACACGGTGGAAGAGACGCATATTGCTGGCCAACTCCTCCTGCATTCGGGGGAAGTATATGTGCTCATTGGCATGTGGTAGTAACATGGCATCCAGGAACTGGTGAAGTACCCTGGATGCTGATGCTTTTGAGATCCCCATGTTATCCCCAGTTGGCCTTTGAAAAGTACCTGTAGCTGGTATTCTCAGGCTTACATATACCTTCGTATCCACTGGGATGGGTTCCCCTCTGTTTGTTCTGGCTCTGAGGCATGGCCGGCACAGCTCCACAAGTTGCTGTAGGGTGTCCCTGTCCACCCTATAACGCTCTACTATCTCCAGATCATGTAGCCCCTGGTAGGTTACCCTGGGTCTGAACACTCTTCTCCTCCTCTGGTGCCTGAGGTGGTTGTGTGCATCATCCTCCACACCACCTTCAGTCTCCAACACATGCTGGTGGATCAAAGCTATGGCATCCCCTAACATGTACATACTAAAAGTTCCCTGTTTGTATACACCAATGGTGCAGAGTGTATGGGAATACACAAGTGTGTGTGAGGTGCTTTCACACGTTATACTATTTTGCTATAGATTCTGCTTATGTCATTGGGTGTGTATCAGCAATTCCAGCTGCTGGGTATCTTAATTATGGGTTTTACAGTGATTACTGGAAGTGTGGGGCCTTTAGTGTGGAGTTATGCTTGCCTGCCTTGATTAATCTGTTGCCCTTTAATTCACTTTTAAACCTGGATCCCCTCCCATTATCAGGCATGCATCCACCTGCCGTCTTTCTTGTTTTGTAATTTCCCTACCCAGTCATTTGTTGCAAAGTGTGTCTTGTAGTTGATATACTGCAAATCCGCTTTGCTCTACTGTGACACTTTACTGTTTTCTTTGCAGTACAGCCCCTCCCCTTTCCTGTTCTGCAGGTAGCTGCTTGAAGCCTTGTTAGCTGTTGTCAATGGCCCACTGTAGGTTCCTAGGTGTTAATTAGTCATTTGTACTCCAATTTCCCTGCTGTAGCATTTCGTTATTTCTTTCCTATATCCTTCCTGTTTCAGCTCCAGTGCACGCCGGACAAACCCGTTTACTGGGTTTAAGCGCATTTTCATCTCCATTCAAATGCATACTCGGTTACCTTGTGTAATCTCAGCTAAGCAAAGCTATAGTCAGTTTGACACACCCCTATCCTGCAGCTTTGCTTAGCTACGAGCAAACTGGATTAGCAATGCTCCAGTGTGCTTACAGCAAAGGTGACACACCCCTCTCTTGATGTCATCATTATCTCAAGAGCACACCTGGGTGTTATAATGCTATGCTGTGAGGTGCATCCTTACACCAGCGGGGAATCTGTGATTCACTATTACTCCTCTCATTTGCATGGCATTGCCTACTATTTCCTAGCTACCGTGCAAAACACTGTCACAGCCCCTTAGCAACCCTTGCACCATTGTGTGGTGTAACATGCCTGCCATTGACTATTATGGGAAAATCATGATATGTGTCACATTGCAGTTTTATTCTATATTTTTCTATTTTTCTTGTGATCCGGTTTGCGCGCTGCTGCCCTGCACTTAAACTTTACAATAGTGCGAAAAATGAAATTTAATGTTCTTTTTATATTTTGTACATTTTTTTATGTCAATGGTTATATATTTAGCCATTGGCATATATTAACAATATAATACATGTGTTTGTCCGGCTGTCATGGCTCCGATTTTATGTTTGCAAAAATGTAACAGTTTTTTACGGTTTACATTTCTGCATGCTTACACTATGCCTGCACCACTTCCTGAATTGCTAAATATCTTCATTTGCATGCTACACTGCTGCAACTGGGGTAACTAGCATACAGGGGCCAGGAGCTGTGCGGGCGTAGCATACGCAGGTAGTGCATGTGGAAACAGCTCGTACCTGGATCGCTCGCCGGCCATATTTCGTGTTGGAACCCCAACACTACGCCTGCACCTGGTGCAAGCTTCATGAATCCTGGGGATAGTCTATCCTGGAAAACAAAAGGTCAAGGCACAGAAATTCACCATAAACAGAGAACCAACAATAAAAAAATGAATGCCCAGAATCACACATGGAAGGTGGATTACCATTTAACCTACAGCATGCCTATGGGTTGTAAGAAGAAAGTGGATTATCCTGCAAAACTGCACATGAGCATGGGAAGGGTATGCAGACTCTGCAAAGAAGGGCACAGCCTTTAGCATGGACTACCTTACTTTGCATGTTCATTTCATAAATGGTAGAGGTATTGCAGGTGTTACTATGATTATAGCTCTTGTACATAATGCATAAACTAAAAGCTTATATGATATGACTGTACAAACAGTTCCTTTGCTTAAAATAAATATAATCTCTGTCATCCATTCCATCTTTCTACCCATTTTTCTGCTGCCCTAAATAACCAGAAAATCAGTCCCAATTGAAATCTACTGTTTCATTAGATCAACTGCAGAGTAATTGCATGGTTAACTACCTTTTTTTCCCTAATCCTAACATTTTCATATTTACTGTACATAGTCCCATCAAGAACTTGATAGATTCCCTTCAGGGAATAGGACATTTAACAAATGACCTGAGTTGAAAGATTCTTTAGCAAAATTGTACAATAAAATGTGACCTGTAAGCAGCTACATTATGAAGGAAGTTTGATTGTTACAGCCATGTATACTACAATCAAATCATAAGCATTAGAATTGAATTGGTAAAGAATACTCCCAAGAACACAGCAACAGCAAGTTCGCCTTCAAGGAACTGCCGAGGTACCAGATCCAATACTCCCAAGAAGTCTGATAAAAAGGATTATTCTTGTAAAAAGATTATGTAGTGGCCTTCAGTATAGAAGGAAATGCTATAAACTAAGTACCTAGATGTGCCTTAAAAATCTCTAGAGACTACAGAGAAAGGAGATGCAAGGTTAATAGTAACATTTTCAGAGCTGGAATGGGAAGCTAATGATTCCGAAGGAGAAAAGGGATCAGGTGAAGCTACACATGCACATTACTCCATTTCAAATACTTCCTGTTTAAAGATAAAAACAAGGTCAATTTCAACCAAGTAGGGAGGGGAAAACATACTCCCTAAGCATTCTAGCTCACTGATTGTTTCTGTTGGAAAATCATCTGAGAGAGAGCAACTATATTCCACTGAAGTACCTGATTGTCCCTCCCCTTATATCTATTGGTCTCCAGCTAGTTTAGCTGTTGTGGCTACAGTTTTCAAATCACTTTGCCACTTTGTAAGCCCAAGTGATTCCAAAACTTCATAGAGAGTTTTTGGGTCAGACTCCATATTATCCTAAAATATCAAACAGCTAATAACAACAAGGGACAAGTCCTGGAAAACATAGCTACATAACACATCTCCTCCTAGCCTGTGATAACTAAAAACAGGTCAAATAACACATTAGAATTAGCCAAAGAACTCCTGTACCAAACTACAGGCTAATGACCAACCTAATCCTAAGCTTTTATGGGCAATAAGAAACTTCCTGAACCTAGCAAATTCATGCAGCCTCCACCAACAAGACAATATGGCCACTCAATTTAATAATCACTTCTTACAGTTAGTCACAGCCTTATTGCCACCAAATAGCAATCCTAACCTGACACCCCAATTTTATCACCAATGTCACAATGCCGCTTTTTATTCATACCAGTCGCCTCACATCTACCATTAAAATACCTTCACAGGTTAAAACAAATTACCTTAGCCCCTGATAACCTGCCTCTAGAACACCTCCAAATAGTTGCTAACACACACAACTCTGTGTCAGTCCTAATAAATTGCTCAATCAGTGAAAAGTATGTACCACAACTGTGAAAAAAATTATTTTGTTATGGCATTACAGAACTCCTTAACTATAGACCAATTGCTATTCTCTCAACTCTGTCAAAACTACTAGAAAAATGCATCCACTCTCAACTACTGAATTTCATTTGGGCACATAACCTCCTTTGTCTTACCCAACATGGGTTTTGACTCAATCACAGCACCACTACAACATTGCTAAGTTTTATATATACAATCATCCGAAAGAGAAACTCAAACAACATTGTCTCTGTGCTTGACTTATCAAAAGCATTCAATGCAGTCAACCATCAAAAGTTACACAAACAATCCTCTCTCATACTGGCTAATATCTGTCTACACTGTGTTGAAAATTATATCTCCATTAGCAGCAAGCTATAAAATGACAAAATGACTATGCAACATACCTACCCACACCTGTAGGATACCCCAAGGACCCAATCTTGTCAAACCTATTTATCAATGACCTATTATACTGCTTCCTCATGTGCCACAATCGTACAATATACATACGACTTCACACTCAACTGTACCCCTAAAAGCCTGTCTGAACTATAACAAAATTCCCACTATCATTCTCCCTCATAAAAAGCTTACTGGTTAAATTTCATCTTTTCCTTAACCTCAAGAAAACAAAACTAATGCTATTCACACCAATACAATATATTGCACTAAAATTTCTCTTCACCATTACCTCAAACAAATAATACAAAAATTAAATTAGCCTCTTATACAAAATTACTCAGAGTCACCTTAGATGACTAATTTAAATCAGACCACCATATCACACAAGTGATAAAAAAGACACACCATAAACTGGGAAGCCTGTACAAAACAAAAGCATTCCCCACCGACAATGCTAGAAGGGGCATTGTCTTGACCCATCTCCTACCAATCCCACTATATGTTTCTCCTATTCTGGTAAATCAGTCTTCCTCAGTATCACCGAACCTGCAACAATGCTATAATAAAATAGCCAAATTTGCCTCTAACCTACCAAATAAAACCCACCATGCCTGGCTCTGAAACAAATAAACTTAATGAATGCTCACTTAAAATCAATAAACTACTCCACAAACAGGAAAAATAATAATTTCTTAACAGTCTTATATACCTCTATTCCCCCAGCAGACTCTTGCATTCTGGTGATAAAATGTTCCTTAGTGTAACTAAATCGAACAATACAGCAAGAAAGTCCTTGTATTCCAACTCTATCTGATAGAAGTAGATCTCTATTCCACCCTGCTTGAGACAAAATATGAACTTAAAACATGTCAATTCTGAGCTGGTGCAACACCTGACATACCTGTGGCACTGCCCTGGATCACTGCTAGTTAAGACAACACCTGACATACCTACAGCACTGCCCTGTACTGCTGCTAGCTCAGACAACACCTGACATACCTATGGCACTGCCCTTTACCACTGCTAGCTAAGACCAATCCATCTAAACCTTAGTCCATATCTCTGTCCTCAGCTACAGCATAATCTTCACATCTGACTTCATTTTCATATCTTACTAACTTATCTATCTGCTACATATCTCTTAGCTCAACTATGGTACTTAAACTGTATTGCACTGAGATCTTAAAATTCACCTCCTCTTATTAACAACTCATAATTTATCTGTTGTATCCTTCTGACATAGTTGATAATCCCTGACCACAGCTTGCCTACAGTTCTGATGTTATTTTATTCCAGGAAACTCCAAAATTATTTTAATTATAAAATGCACAACTAAGCCACCACTTGCCTATGAAAAACACAAAATCAAACTAGTGTGCATAATATCATTATGCATATCAGTGTATAATATTTGTATACCTACTGTGTTTTAGTTGCTGTTATTGCATAGTATTATCAACTGTACTTGTTATTCTCAGTGTAAGTAATCACTGTAAATATGTGTACAGCTTTTCTCCCCAGGCCTCCGCTGAAAAGGGGTTTCATTCCCAAGGACATCTGATAAGTTCTTTGACTAAAAAATCAGGATAGTACATCAAAAAGTTGCTGAGGGTGTAGTTTTCTTTGAGTTTGACAAAGTGTGTGATATAGTACCACTCAAAGATCAGTGACCAAATTAAATGACTTGCAGTAGGTCCTAGGGAGAAAGAGTGGGCAAAACACTAGAAAGGCAGTTGGACACGTTAGCATGTTAGATGACTTGCAAAAACAACCATTGTATTACAGAGGCCAGTACTGTAGTCAGCCATTCACAGTGTAGATGGCCTTCAAAGAAAATGTTGCTTTTCTGCTGATGATACAAAATTGTATAGCAGGGCTAATGCATAAGAAAGTGTAGAAATTATAAAAAGCCCCTTAACAAAACTGGAAGAATGAACCTAGGATACAATAATGCATTTTTTGGCATTTAGTTTCAGTCCATGATTTTGGCACTGGTTATTTATTTGAGATAAACCTTCCTGTAGTATGGCCAAGTCATTTGGGAATTCCGTGATTACTCCTTGCTTGCAGTCATCTGCAGACTTAGTCAGAACCTTCTGGTATTGGCTTCTAATTCAGAAAAGTAAATGCTAAGCAAAAGATTTCTGTTTGTCAAATTCTGATAAATTTACTGAATAGAGCTATGAAAACAGTACTTACTCACCCTGCAAGACTCATGTCAGTGTCCATTTGAGCGATTTGCCTAATTATGAATCGATGGTTCAACACCAATGGGAAGTGAAATATGGAAGCACAATATGGCAAAAGATTATGAGTTATGCATTTAGATAGACATATAGACGCACACTGTGTGTGTGTGGATACATATATGTATATGTATATATATCTATACATATATATATATGTATACATATATATATATATATATATATATATATATATATATATAATGTGTGTAGGTTCCCTATTGAAATGTCGGCACTTGAAAAGCCCAGTGCTGACACACCTAATAAAGTGAGTGAAAACACAGGAAAAGTGCAAAAAGTACTTTTTGCGGGGGGTGGGGACTCCTCACACACCCCTAAACTTATATATATATATATATATATATATATATATATATATCAACTCTGAGATTGCCATACCTCTGTAAAAAGGGAATATTCCAAGAAATGGCATCTTGGACTTAGTATGATCTTTAGGCCATTGTTCTATATATATATATATATATATATATATATATATATATATATATATATATATATATATATGTGTGTGTGTGTGTGTGTGTGTGTATTGTCAGGTGTTGTCTGAGCTAGCAGCAGTACAGGGCAGTGCCATAGGTATGTCAGGTGTTGTCTTCAGTGCCATAGGTATGTCAGGTGTTGCACCAGCTCAGAATTGACATATTTTAAGTTCATATTTTGTCTCAAGCAGGGTGGAATAGAGTTCTACTTCTATCAGATAGAGTTGGAATACAAGGACTTTCTTGCTGTATTGTTGGATTTAGTTACACTAAGTAACATTTTATCACCAGAATGCAAGAGTCTGCTGGGGGAATAGAGGTATATAAGACTGTTAAGAAATTATTATTTTTCCTGGCTTGTATTGTCAGGCTCTGGATTGCTTTGCATAAGTGGAAATTCCTTAAGATTCCAAGAGCAGGCTAAGTTATTTCTTACACTTATTTCACTGAATTGCACTTCTGAAATGCTTATAATTGTGCTATACAGTTGATCTACTATATTTTTGCACTGTTATAAAGCTTTTTTTATTGTTTCACTGCATTTATGTACAGTTATAAACTGTTTTAACATTACTTAACCGTAAACTGCTTTTTCATACTGAGAGTTGTATTTTCTGTTTGTGAGTGCTCTATCCGAACTTTTCTGTGCATTTTTGTCTGTGTTAAAAGCATTCTCGAGTCTGCTCCTTGATCTGTTTAAAACTTTCATTTAGTGGCTACAGCTAGGAACTGTAATAGTGTGCATTGCTATAATTGCTTTTTTATTTAAATTACTAAATTGTAAACTGCTTTTTCATACTGAGACTTGGGTTGTCTCTTTGTGGGTGTTCTTTCTATGCTTTTTAAGTGAGGTTTCTGTGTTCTGCTCAGGTGGCATAATCTTGATAGAGGCCTGTTGTGTAGACTGGAAGTTTTGTTTGTGTTTCTGGCAGCCATTTTCTGCTGATTGTCTTCATTATTATTGAGAGTAACAAGGCCTCCTGACCTTCTGTAGTACAAGTGATTGGATAATAGCAGGGGCTGAGTAGTAATCTGATCTTCCAACTCCTCCATTCTTACTGCTATATAAACCCTGTGTCTTATAAAGGTTCTTCTTGTATTGTCAGGCTCTGGATTGCATTGCACAAGTGGAAATTCCTTAAGATTCCAAGAGCAGGCTAAGTTATTTCTTACACTTATTTCAATGAATTGCACTTCTGAAACGCTTATAATTGTGCTATACAGTTGATCTACTATATTTTTGCACTGTTATAAAGCTTTTTTTATTGTTTCACTGCATTTATAGTCAAAAAAGGGCAGCTAGCAAGTAAGGCTGGTGCCAGGCAAGTGAGCTGAGTAGACCAAAACGAGAAAAAACGCCAGCACCAAAAGAGAATCTGATGATATTATTGTTTATTATACTGAAACTAGACCGGTTTCAGCACAAGGCTTTCCTCAGTAGTACATAACATAGATGTAAAGGTCACCTGCTTAAATACCTCCATAAATCAAAGGAGAATGACATCACTCCCTGTTATTAACAAAATAAATAAAATGGTTAGAATGTACAGTGATATGATGAGTGGTAAGTCCATATTAATTGGGTACGAAAAGACGAATGGATTTAAAAAATCATAATTAAACATATTTCTGAAAATTGAAAGAAGGTTATTGTTATAATACACATTTCTGCTAAAGAAAAGCATATGAAATCAAAAAATAAACCATCATGTGTCACATGATATTAAGAGGAATATCATCTGGATGTTGTAATCATCTATAGAAAAGATATAAAATATTACACAATTATTAGAGCATAAATCATAGTTTATCATTCAATCCTGGAGAGAAAAGCCCCCCAAGTTTGATTATCCATCTTTTTCTTTTTGTTCAAAATATCATGCCATCCAGTTTTAAAAGAACGGTTACCAGTGATGTGGTCAATGACTGTAAATTAAAATTTAGCAGTGGGATGCTTGGTGGTATGTCTGTATAGTGCATTAGTGATTCTATGATTTCTGATATCCCCTAGGTGTTCAGATATTCTGATGCGAAATTGCCTAGATGTTTGTCCGACATAAAATGCTTGACAGGTACAGGTGGCCAGATAAATTATCCAATCTGAGCTGCAGTTACCAAAAAATTCAATGTTATAAAGATGACCAGTATTTTTACTGGTGAAACTTTGGTTTTAAAATGTAACTGCAAAGCTGCAATGACCACATGGAAATGTGCCTATAAGTTTGTCCCCTGTCAGTGTCCTCTGAGAGAATGTATCATCCCTGATGTTTGTTCTTTTATAATGTGAGAAATGAGAGCCAAGTGTTTTGCCCTTTCTTTATGAAAAATAACAACGTTCCCCCAGATAACCCTCTAAAAGAGGATGGGACTTCAGTATGTTCCAATGACTGTTAATGATGTTGATCATATTTTGACTATTTCTGCCATAAGTCGTAACAAATCTACATGTATCAGAATTAGTCTGTCTGCAATCTGCATGATATTGTAGAAGAGAATCCCTATATATGATCGGTTCTTCGATATTGCCCATAAAAAGATCCGCATAAATGGGTGCGAACGAGGCACCCATGGCAGTGCCCTGTATTTGCCAGTAACAGTCTTGTTGAAAATAAAATACATTTTTGGTAAGAATGTGTTCAGCCAGGCATACAAGTAGCGTATTTAATCCAGGAGGATACATATTCGATTTATTGAGCCAAAATTCCAAAGCCATTAATCCTGCCCAATGTGGAATGCTGGTATATAAGGATTTTACATCTAAAGTGCACATTAGCCAGTCCGATTCCAGCTGGGATTCAGAAACAATCTGCAAGAATTCAGTGGTGTCCTGGATTCTGGCTCGAATAAACACTAACATGGGTTTGAGTTTTTCAGTGAGGAACATCGATAAAGGTTCAGTGAGTGATCCAATCATATATGATGTAATGCATAATTTATATTCACCGGAGATTGATATTTGGAGAAGATACCTGGACGACTGCTGGCTAGTGTGGAAAGGAGGTAGTGATTATCTCCAGGAATTCATTGAACATCTTAATGGAAACATTTGGGGTATTGAATTCACTGTGGAGTATCATCAGAATGAAATGCACTTTCTGGATGTTCATCTACAAAGACAATCTGATAACACACTCAAAACCTCGGTATATCGTAAATTTCCACAATACAATACCCTTTTGCTTGCCAACAGCCTCCATCCAAAACATATTATAGAAAATATACCCAAATCTCAATTCCTTCGGATTAAAAGAATATGCTCTTCTGAAGTTGATCTAAGCAAACATCATGAAGATTTAGCCAGTAGGTTTCTGTCCAGGGGATATTCCCCCCACACCATTAACTCCGCAGTCGAATGGAGCAGCAATAAACCCAGGGATTCTCTTCTACAATATCATGCAGATTGCAGACAGACTAATTCTGATACATGTAGATTTGTTACGACTTATGGCAGAAATAGTCAAAATATGATCAACATCATTAACAGTCATTGGAACATACTGAAGTCCCATCCTCTTTTAGAGGGTTATCTGGGGGAACGTTGTTATTTTTCATAAAGAAAGGGCAAAACACTTGGCTCTCATTTCTCACATTATAAAAGAACAAACATCAGGGATGATACATTCTCTCAGAGGACACTGACAGGGGACAAACTTATAGGCACATTTCCGTGTGGTCATTGCAGCTTTTGCAGTTACATTTTTAAAACCAAAAGTTTCACCAGTAAAAATACTGGTCATCTTTATAACATTGAATTTTTTGGTAACTGCAGCTCAGATTGGATAATTTATCTGGCCACCTGTACCTGTCAAGCATTTTATGTCGGACAAACATCTAGGCAATTTCGCATCAGAATATCTGAACACCTAGGGGATATCAGAAATCATAGAATCACTAATGCACTATACAGACATACCACCAAGCATTCCACTGCTAAATTTTCATTTACAGTCATTGACCACATCACTGGTAACCGTTCTTTTAAAACTGGATGGCATGATATTTTGAACAAAAAAGAAAAAAGATGGATAATCAAACTTGGGGGGCTTTTCTCTCCAGGATTGAATGATAAACTATGATTTATGCTCTAATAATTGTGTAATATTTTATATCTTTTCTATAGATGATTACAACATCCAGATGATATTCCTCTTAATATCATGTGACACATGATGGTTTATTTTTTGATTTCATATGCTTTTCTTTAGCAGAAATGTGTATTATAACAATAACCTTCTTTCAATTTTCAGAAATATGTTTAATTATGATTTTTTAAATCCATTCGCTTTTACTCCAATTAATATGGACTTACCACTCATCATATCACTGTACATTCTAACCATTTTATTTATTTTGCTAATAACAGGAAGTGATGTCATTCTCCTTTGATTTATGGAGGTATTTAAGCAGGTGACCTTTACATCTATGTTATGTACTACTGAGGAAAGCCTTGTGCTGAAACCGGTCTAGTTTCAGTATAATAAACAATAATATCATCAGATTCTCTTTTGGTGCTGGCGTTTTTTCTCGTTTTGGTCTTCACTGCATTTATGTACTGTTTTAAAATGTTTTAACATTACTTAACTGTAAACTGCTTTTTCATACTGAGAGTTGTATTTTCTGTTTGTGAGTGCTCTATCCAAACCTTTCTGTGCATTTTTGTCTGTTAAAAGCATTCTCGAGTCTGCTCCTTGATCTGTTTAAAACTTTCATTTAGTGGCTACAGCTAAGAACTGTCATTTTTTCCCACCCACCCATACCCACCTACCCTAGTGTTGTGTGTTCTTATACTTGGTGGCTTTGCAGTTGCCCGCCCATACTGTATATTTGATCTGTGACACTCCTTCCAGTCTAGTGTCATTAGTTCACTCAGTCTAATAGAGAACATTTGTGAAGGCCAACCCACTCAGATTCTTAATGTTGAATTAACTTCTGTTCCAGCTTTCTCCATTTCCACTTTACTGAAAACAAAAAAATCTAAGCTTGCTTTCCCCCTTTCCTGTGGCAGGTCAGATATGGATTTGCTGTGTCCAGGACTGTTTGTGAGCTCCTAAGCCCCCCCTACCCCCCCCCCCCCACTTAACTGAGGTTAAACTATTCCTGACGCCATAAAGTCTGTTTTTCAAAATTTCCCTTGCAACTAGCCAGCTTTTTAGTTTTATCCAAACTTTTATCGCATCCATGGTAGTTGGGTGAACTCACCTTCTTGCTCGCTACTTCCACACCCATACACCTCAAAAAAAATTAGCCCCAAACTGAAGCATACTCACAAAATTGTAAATAAATTCTTGAAACTTATCTCCAAACTTAGACTTAATCTACTACCAGATGGGGACATTCACCCCAACCCTGGCCCAGCCAACACTGACTTATACACTCCCCTTTACAAAGACCCTAGCTTCAACCCTATAATCTCTCGCCCTACCAATTCTCTTTTTACTTGTCATCTGAACATTAGAAGCATCAACAACAAGGTACATGAACTTCATGCACTTATGGCTGACCTCTCCCCAGAGATCCTATGCCTAACTGAAACATGGTTAAAACCCACCACTACAGATAATGAAATATTACTCCCTGGGTACAATATACATAGGAGAGACCGAATCTTTAGAAAAGGGGGTGGGGTAGCCATACTCTATAAATCTGATCTAATCGTATCAATAGATATCATACAACCGCCTCAGATTAACAACGCAGAAATCCTAATTTCCAAACTACAAATTAACATTAATAAATTTATCTACATAATCTGTGTGTATATTCCCCCAGGTAATAACATAGATACTCTTGAAGCCACCCTTCATTGGATATCTAGCCACTACCCTCAAGAAACCTTAGTTCTTGGAGACTTTAATATAGATTGGACTACCTGTTCCCCAGTAGCTCCTTCCACCCATATTAACTTACACTCTTTCACGCAAATTATTAACACCCCTACTAGGATAGGCAAGTCTAACCAGAAAGAGAGCATACTTGACTGGGCGCTTATTAATAGTCATCCTAACCTATATACATCTGGTACCCTCCCTGATAGCCTAAGTGACCACCACCTCACCTACATAATTAAGCACAAAATAGCCATTCCCAAACAACCTTTACTAAGATCTGTCAGAAATAAAAAGAAATTCGACCCAACCGGATTTCAACTAGAATTAAATTCTTGCAACTGGGCAATACTAAAACATATACCCCTAGACGAAGCAGTGCTGTATTTCAACAAAAAGGTCCTAGAAATTCTTAATCTTCATGCTCCTATTCGCTCAAAGAAAACTAAGACAGTAGATGTTCCATGGCTTTCAAAAGAGTCCAGTCTCAAAATTAATCTTAGAAACAAAGCTTGGACTGTATGGCGAACCACTAAACTCCCTCTCGACCAAATTAACTACAGACAACTTAGGAATGAAATCAAAAGACAAATATTACTTGACAAAAGACAATACTATTGTAAACTGCAGACAGAACATCAAAACCACCCACAAAAATTCTGGGCTGGACTAAACAATCTACTTCACCCTGGTCGCGCTACCATCCCTGTCCCAGCCACACTCATCGATAAACCCTCAGATGTAGTCTCCAACAGCTTCAACCGCTTCTTCACTGAGACAATCCAAGCCCTCTCCAACCAACTGCCACTCAGCTCCCACAGCCTTGATACTCCCACCTTTAAAAATCTTCCCTTATTTAACTTTCAACCTGTCGCCACTTCGTTTATCTGCAAATTAATCAGAAAACTAAAACCCAAAACACTCTCAGCTGATCAACTTCCAGCTGAATACTTGCAAAAATCAGCTGAGGCCATTGCCTACCCTGTGTCACTACTTATCAATCGTTCTTTAGCAGAGGCTAAAATTCCTGATATCTGGAAGATATCCTATGTAATTCCTCTTCATAAAGGTGGCACTTCCACCGAGCTCTCGAATTACAGGCCCATATCTATACTTTCTCCTCTAGCAAAGATAATGGAAAAATGTGTTCAAAAACAGTTTATGCAACACCTTCTTTCCAACCACCTACTGGCAGACACCCAACATGGTTTCAGACCTCTCCATAGTACTACCTCAGCCCTACTTGTCTTCTCCAATACCATAAATACCCATCGAAATAATAACAATATTTCCTCTGCACTATTTTTGGACCTGTCCAAAGCCTTTGATATGGTGGACCACAAACTTCTAATTAATACTCTGCAATCACTTTGTCTGGATGCTAAAGCCCTTCAATGGTTTAGTTCCTATCTAAATGGTAGAAAACAGGCAGTATTATGGCAGACTAAACTCTCTACCTTATTACCCAACACATTGGGAGTCCAACAAGGATCCATATTAGGACCACTGTTATTCTCCATCTTCATCAATGACTTGAATACTGTCATACCTAACGCCAGTTGTATCCAATATGCAGATGACTCTACGCTGATCTGCTCTGGCACAACCCCCACAGAGTTACAATTACTGACCCAGTCCACTTTTAACAAAATAGAAAACTGGCTCTACAGTCGTCGCCTGATACTTAATCCCAAAAAAACTAAAATGCTGTTATTCCTACCTACACAAAGGTCTAACACCATTAACTTTACAATCCAAGCCAAGGACGGGACCATAATCTCTCCGGACCTCTCTACAAAATTACTAGGGGTGACTATTGACAACAACCTAAAATTTGATATACATGTAAACCAAATGATCAAAACTATCAATAAGAAACTAGGTTCGTTATATAGAATAAAAAGCTTCCTGACTCCCCAAGCCAAAATTGCAATTGCTCAAACTCACCTTCTCTCTACTCTCCTGTATGCATCCCCTGTTCTCCATAATACCAGTAAAACTGTCATGAACAAACTCACCATCTGTTACAATCATATCGCCAGGTTTGTTACTGGGCCACATTTCAGGACCCATCATTGTACCAATCTAACCGAGCTTAAGTGGCTTGAGCTACCGAATTTAATATTATACAACTTACTAGTTCTGACCCACAAAATAATATACAACCCTGACTACACTCCTTCACTTAAAAAACTGGTTACCCCGTGTAACAACCCTAGACCACTGCGTTCATCCAGCCGACTCCTCATCCAGACCTGCAAAATTAATAACATAGCCGGTGACTCTCTCCTTACCAACTCTGCAGGTAGAACATGGAACAAACTACCTCCTGATATTACCTCACTCTCCTCTTTAAGTCAGTTTAAAGCTAAACTTAAACAATACTTGGGGTCAATACGGAATTGCCATTGCATATATCCTGGCTAGCTTATTCCCTGATTATGCATAGATCCCAGGTTACCTGGCTTTCACTGTAAATATCTTTACTGTGTCAATTCTCTATCATCCTGCATGATAATATGGAAAGTATTTGTTAATGTGCTGCGAATTGTAATTGTTTCTGTGACTTTAATACAGTTTACTACTGTTTGGAGCTTTTCTCCCCGGGCCTCCGCTGAAAATGGACATGAATCCAGTCGGATTATCCCGGTTAACAAATGTAAAATAAAATAAAATAAAAATCACTCATTTGTTTCTTTGATCTCAGCACTTGTTCAGAACTCATTGTAAGCACTACATAAGGTACAAATTACTACAGCACTCAACTTTCCTCACTTGTCTAGAGGAAAACAGTTTTTAGTACTTAGGTTCATAGGTAGGTACTAGGCTATTGGCCCTAGGGCCTATACAAGCCTAGCCAAAAATGTGCCCTGGCTTTCGCCACCCAAGAAAATTATTTTCCTGTGCCCCTGTCAAGCAGAACCACAGAAGTGATCCCCGTATAGGGTGCTTGGATTTTAAAACCCACTTGCAACTGAACCTCGTACGTATAATTTGTGTAGGGTACTTGCATAATCATAAAAACAGTGACTTTTTGTAGAAAGATCAGAGAACTTGTAAAATCTAAACATTAAAAAAAAAAAAACACAGTAACTCACTAACAGTAATTCTCATTGTACCAAAAATAGAATGCTCTTTCAAAAAGAAAGATCCACTAGACAAATAACATAAGATCTGAACACATAACTTAATAAATAAGCACCTATTCATGCATGTCTAAAGGTCAGCTCCCGGTGTTTTCTCCTGTTTATCTGATGAATCTGGGCATCTTGGGACAATGCAGCAATTGCCTCATGTACATAGACAACCCTCTCCTCCTACCACCCAACACTATGACCTGTGAGAGATGCACTTATATTGCCCAACTGGAAGCAAAGCTCGCTTTACCAAAGACTGGCCTAGATAGTCAAGAGGAGAAGGTAAACACTTGCACCTCACCACACTCATCACATAGTCACTCAAAACCTACACCACCAAAGCACACCCACAGAGCCACAAAACACACACCTACATTCGCGTAGGCTCTCAGTACTAATCTGTCCAAACAACAGAGACCTCCAAAGCAGAAATGCAAGCAACCTCTACCCCCCAACACAACCCAAATGACACATAGCCAACATACTCAGTGTGCCACTCAACTACAACCCATAAGGCATAACGTACCCAACACTCTAGTCATAGGTGACTCTATAGTCAGGCACACTGATGTTCCACTCACCAGGCTAAACAAGGAAAAAGTTACTGTCAGCTGCCTGTCAGGTGCCAGGATCTGACACATAACGCACGCACTCAGGTCACTCCACAAC
This sequence comes from Protopterus annectens, assembly GCF_019279795.1. Classification (NCBI taxonomy): domain Eukaryota; kingdom Metazoa; phylum Chordata; order Ceratodontiformes; family Protopteridae; genus Protopterus; species Protopterus annectens. The sequence continues at coordinate 634,990,402 of NC_056749.1, forward strand.
AAGTACAAATATGACTCTGTCATTGTCCATGTTGGTGTGAATGACCTGAGATGTACCTCCCTGGACTACATGAAAAGAGACATGGAGGAGCTCTCTGATCTTGTAGCCCAGGCCGGTATGACCCTAGCCCTGAGTAGCATCCTGCCATCACCCAGAATGACACCACAGTACAAGGACAAAATTATTGACTTTAACAATTGGCTAAGCTTCTGGTGTCATTCTAAGGGAATCCAGTATCTGTCTGCCTGGGATGACATGATCGACAGACCACGCTGCTTTGTCAGAGATGGCCTGCACCTGTCACCCTTGGGATTCTGGATACTGGCAAAGGCTCTTGCCACCCCTATAGTGCCTTTTTTAGGCAAGGTTCAAATGACAAATTCACCACTGTAACAGGTACAAGCAAGCAAAATCTGAGGGTAATGCTACTCAACGCTAGAAGTCTAAACCTCAAAATGCACTCACTCAAGGCGCTCCTTAAAATGGAGAACATTGACATCTGTGCAGTGACAGAGACCTGGTTCAAAGCTCCAGAGAGCACCCCTGCATTACCAGGCTATAATTCATACCACACCTTTCGGCCACCAAACCCAGACCGAAACACTAAAGGTGGAGGTGTGTCCATATTCATTAAGGATATCCACATCTCTAAGCTAGTTGCTCAGCATAATGCATCCGAGATTATCCAAGTTCAACTAACTCTGGACAAAACCGCAATCCAGATTGTAGCTTGCTACAAACCCCCCACCATTCCCCAGGATTCCCACTCCTCTTTTCTTGATACACTGTAAAATATTAAAGTACAACCCAACACTCTAATAATGGGTGATTTCAACTACCCTACCATTAACTGGGAAAACTACTCATGTACCAAGTCTTTTGCTCAACGTTTTCTGGAAATCATCAATTCCAATGCTTTGGATTAACTTATCCACACCCCCACCAGAGGCAGCAGTATCCTAGAGCTGGTCATCACCAACATGAGTGACCGGTGTTCCACACCAGAGGTCAGCTCCTCGTTGGTCAGATCCGACCAAAAGCTAATCACCCTAGACATCCACATCCCGCTCCCACCCCCCATTAGGAAAGCAACAGTAAAAAATTTCTCCAAAGCCAACTTCACGCTTCTTAAGACAGAAGTGGCAAACTTCATGACACCCATGTAGATGGACAATAGAGGTACGACTGCTGAATCCTACACCAATGCACTTTATAAGCACTTACATGAGTACATGGATCGTGCTATCCCTAACAGAACCAAGATGCTATCCTCCAAAAAAAGGAAGCCAATCTGATGGTCTTCTGCCATAAACAAACTCTACAACAGAAGAAAGAAACTGTTGCAAAAAAGAATAAAATCCCATGATTGCAGGAACTCCCTTGTCAGCCTCAGTAAGAAGATGAGATCCCTCATAAAATCCTCCAAAGCTAGTTATGAAAACAAAATCACCACTGATTCTAAAGACAACCACAAAGCATTCTATAGCTATGTCAAGAATCTCAATGGCAACAATCAGATCTGCTCTGAGTTACAGCACAATGGCACTAAATATACAGAACCAACTGATATTGCCAACATCCTGGCAGATAGGTTCAGTGCTAACTTTACCCCCCTCTCACCCCCTTAAGGGCCCATCTTTATACCAGAAGAATGCAAAGTTCCTGTAATCACGGCTGCACAGATAAAAACTTCACCCTCCAAAGCCAAGAACACAGCATCCATGGGACCTGACAACATCCCAGGCTGCCTTCTACATGAACTACAGAATGAACTGGCACCCCACCTAAGTTCCATGTTCAATCATAACCTCACCTCAGGCTTTGTGCCCATTGAATGGCGCACTGCGACAGTTATCCCACTCCACAAAGGGGGGGGGCCACAACAGACCCCGGGAACTACCGCCCCATTAGTCTGACGAGCCTCGTCTGCAAGGCAATGGAACGTATCATCATGGAACTCATAAACAAAGACATTGGAGATCTCCAAACCCTGGACCCCACACAGTTTGGGTTTGTAAAAGGCAGATCATGTCTCCTAAACCTGATAGACTTCTTTGAAGTAGTCACCAAAGCCATAGATGAGGGGTAAGGTGGTTCACACATCTAGATCTCACCAAGGCATTCGACACCATCCTCCACTCTGGAATTATAGATAAACTCACTAAACTAGGTATAAATCCCTATGTCACAAGATGGGTTGCCAACTGGCTTACTGAAAGAACCCACACTGTGAAAGTAGCAGACTCCAAATCAGACTTCAGACCAGTGACAAGTGGAGTACCACAGGGTTCAGTCCTGGGTCCTCTCCTGTTTGGTATCTAATTCTCTGAAGTACAGGCTAACACAGAAGGTCTTTGGCTAACTAAATTTGCAGATGACTGCAAACTAGGAGCCATAATTGAAACTCCTAACGATGTAGACATCCTACAAAAGGGCCTCACTGAGACAGATGCCTGGTGTCAAAGACATGGTCTCAAGCTTAATGCCAAAAAGTGCATTGTCATCCCCTTTGGTAAAAATTCTGTACCCATGAACTACCACATAGGTGGTAGTCTACTTAACACCGAAAGTGTGATAAGAGACCTTGGGACACAGGTGGACAATAGTCTCTCCTTTGATAATCACATCGCCAAAGTGGTCAGGAAATCCTTCTACGTGGCACACCTCATCACAAAAGGTTTCTCATCCAGAAAAAAAGAGGTCATTGTTCCCCTCTACTCATCACTCATTAGAGCCATTATAGAGTACAATGCCCCTTTTGGTATGTACCTCACAAGACATCTACAACAACTGGAAAGGCCGCAAAAATACCTCACAAAGAGGACTACTGGCCTCAAACAGATGCCTTACGCAAACCGTCTCAAAAAACTCCAGCTTTACTCCGTCGCATATCTCTGCCTAACATGCAAAGCTATGTCAAACCCAGAGCTGTTGGACATGCTCCACTTAAAGAAATCCCAATCCCTCTGAGCTACACGCTCTAGGGACCTAAACCTTGTCACCACAATAAACAGAACATGCTGGAGGGATAGATTCCTGTCCCAGAGACTTCCCATACTCTGGAACAGACTACCTATCTATGTCAAACAGAGCTCCTCATTAGCACTCTTCAAGAAAAATCTTGATGATTGGATGGGTAATAGGAAATTCACCCGGGATCACTTCTGTGGTTCTGCTTGACAGGGCACAGGAAAATAATTTTCTTGGGTGGTGAAAGCCAGGGTACATTTTTGGCTAGGCTTGTATAGGCCCTAGGGCCAATAGCCTAGTACCTACCTATGTATCTCTCTCTCTCTCTCTAAATATATATATATATATATATATATACGCACACACACACACATATATATATATATATATATACATAGAGAGAGAGGCAGAGATATGCACACACACACACACACACACACACACACACACACACACACACACACACACACACACCCATATTAATTAATTTATTTATTTGCATTTGTTTACAGGGAATGTCCACTGGGTCATAGTAAGCCCATTTTCAGTGCAAGCCTGGGGAGAAAAGCTCCACACTAAAATGAACAATACATAATATAAGCATAAACACAGTGCATAATATTCACAATACATAATATTCAATACAGTACAATGCAATACAATAGGAAGGTTGCAGTTGACAATATGAAGTCAGGGTTCAGTATTTCAGTACAGTATTAAGGATATGGTGGTTTCTCAGTTAAGACTATAAGTATCCTAATTACGATGAACAATTAACATTTATGAAGTTATAAGCTTGAATATAGGTGGTAATTGTAGTAGATGGTGTCAACAGTGTAGTTAAGTAGGGGTTAAGAGATAGAAAGAGTTATATAAGAGTAGTGATAGAATGAAATTAGTGGTAGTATACAGGAGGGACAGGTTTTGCGAAGTGCTGTTTTGGCACATGTGCATTGCCAGAGAGAGGAAAGGTGTTTTCTCAGGGACTTTTTAAAGAGAGCTGGATTGCTAGTAGTCCTAATTGATGGTGGGAGGGTGTTCCATAGTTTTGAAATAGTAAAAGAGTAGAGCAGCTGAGCAGCTGAGAGGTTTGGTTTTTCAACATTCAGGAGTAGTTGATTTTCAGATCAGAGAGGTCTATTTGGATGGTACAGAGTAAGTAGAGAAGAAAGGGCAGGGCAAATTGATGGTTTGTATATAAATTTGCGTGCAGTGGTTAATTGTAAATATGTAAGATAATGTGAAAGTTCCAGACTATTTAGTTGGCATAATGAGGAACAATGGTGAGATGAAAATGTTGCATTGGTTACAAAGTTAGCAGTTTTATTGTAGCACGTGACTAGTTTGGATTTCAGAGAGGACTGGATATTGGTAAGGAGAGGGGGCACCATATAGAAGAGATTGTAGCAGAAAGGAAAAGGCTAGGGACAGTTTTGCAGATTAGTTCATAGGATTATAAGATGTTACTAGGGTAATGGCCCTGGGGCCTTTACAAGCCTAGCCAATAGTTTATACCCAAAAAAGAAACCTCAGTCAACACCTGTTGCCCCTGTCAATGAGGGACACGTGGAACCCCTGGGACAAATTTATGGTTTCCCATCCTCTCATCATTGTTCTGCCTGAAGAGGGTAAGCGAGGTACTCTGTTTGATGTGTATGGAAAGTCAGTTCTAGAGACAGGACATCCTCTGGGCGACAACTCGCTCTCTCCAGCAGGATTTGTCGATGTCTCATATTAGATTCAGGCCTTTCAAGCGGGTAATGCATGAAGAGTTAGACTTGCAGATATGGAGCATTTGTAGTAAGACAGGGTCCGAGATTGCCTTGTAGGCAAGACACAGATCACCCCTCAACAATCTATATGATACCGAGTAGAGTGATAGTGATTTGAGCCTGTCTGCATAGGACAGGTGTTGGAGGCCATGGATTCTCTTTGTGAGGTATTTCTGTGGCCTTTCCAGTTGGTGCATATATTTGGAGAGGTACATACCAAACTCGGTGTTATACTCAATTATTGGCCTAATAGGGAGGAGTATAGAGAGGTAATAACCTCCTTTTTTCTGGTTGCAATCCCTTTAGTTATCAGATTAACCAAGTAAAAGGCTTTTCTGACCACTGCTGCTACATGATGGTTGAATGTGAGGTTATCATCAACCTGAGTACCCAAGTCTCTCACCATAGGTTGTGTACTTAGGGGGTTGCCTTTGATATGGTAATGAGTAGGGGGTCTTGTTTTTGCCGATTGGTTTGATGATACATTAGTTTGCATTTAACTTGAGGCCATGACATTGACACCAGTCATTAGTTGCTGTGAGACCCTCTTGCAGTATGTTAATATCATTTGGGGAGTCAATGACAGCACCCAACTTACAATCATCCACAAACTTGTTCAGCCACAGGTCTTTTGTCTTTGCCTGGACCTCTGAGAAGTAAATGCCAAACAGTAGGGGTCCCAGAATAGATCCCTGTGGAACTCCACTAGTGACAGGTCTACTATCGGAGGTAGAGGCACCTATTGTGACCTTGTGAGTCCTGTCAGTGAGACATTTGGCGACCCACCTGATGACATGGGGAGGGTATCAGTAAGTTGTGTTAGCTTTTTGATGATGGCTGAGTGAGGGATTGTGTCAAAGGCCTTGGCCAAAACTCACCCAGGTTCAGCAGGCAAGATCTGCCCTTGACAAATCTGAACTGGGTGGGGTCAAGTGTTTGGAGATTGCCTTTATCCTTGTTTATGAGATCCATAATAATACAGTCCATGGCTTTATAGATCAGACTTGTCAAGCTAATGGGATGATAGTTTCCAGGGTCAGTAGTGGCAACACCTTTGAGCAAGGGGTTGACAAAGGCAGTTCTGCACTCTGCTGGAATGAAACCTGTACTTAGGATGTGGTTGAATAGGGTGCTCAACAGCAAAGCTAGTTCTTGCTGGAGATGATGCAAAATACAGCCTGGGATACTATCAGTTCCTATAGAAGCTGTGTTCTTTGCCTTGGATATTGCCTTTAACACTTGATCTATGGAGATGTGAGGTGTGGGACAAGTATCAGTATGTTGAAAGGACCTTTGGGGGGGACAGGGGGGTGAAGTTTGCACTGAACCTATGTGCTAGCAGGTTGGCTAAGTCAACAGGATCACTGTAAGTGATATCATTAAGTATTAATTTGGAACAAACCTGGGCTTTGTCATGGAGGTTCCTGATATAACTGAAGAAGGATTTGTGGTTTCCCTTTGTTTTGGAGGCTAGTTTCAATTCATAATTGGCTTTGGAGGTTTTCACTAGTTATCTAATTTGCTTGTTGAGGATAAGGAGGGAGTTTTTCCAATTTGGAATTTGTTCCTTTTTACCCTTGGACAACAGTTTCTTCATTTTTGTTGTAAAGCCTATTGATAGAGGATGTCCACCAGACAGGTTTCTGTTTCCTTGAGGGGCAGGTTTTAGTTCTGTTGGGTGTGGCTGAGTCCATTCTGTTGTACAGGTGCTTGTATACTGCATTGGCATACTGTTCAGCATAGTTGTCTGCATCCTCTGAAGGTAGTGGTGGTGTGAAGTTACTGATACCCTCCCTTAGGAGGTTGTAGTCAGCTTTTGAGAAGTTTTTTTAGCCTGATTATGGCTGGGGGATAGAAACTTCGAATGAGACAGACTGATGATCTGATCTCACCAGGGAAGAACATACTGTGGGAATGGTGCAGTGGTCACCCATGTTGATGAGAACCAAGTCCAAAATGTTATTTCCCCTTGTGGGGAATGAGATGAGCTGGTCTAGTGCATTAGAATTAATGAAATCAAGGAATCATTGGGTGAGTGCATTAGTGCAGGAATAGTTCACGCAGTCTATGGTGGGGTAGTTGAAGTCATCAAGGATCACGGTGTTAGGGGGTACCTTGATGCTGTCAAGTAGATCCAGGTAGGAGGAATGGGTGTCCTGAGTCATGCAGGGGGTCTGTAGATGGCTATAACTTGGATGGGTGTCTTGACAACTGTCATTTGGACCTGGAGTAGTTCCAGTGCATCATGCTGGCAAACCAGTCTGGAAGTGTGCCTGCCCTTAATGAAGATAGAGACTCCACCACCCTTAGTCTACCTGACCTCATTTTGGGATCAGAATATGTGAAATGAGGTATAGCCTGGTAAGGCAGGGTTGCTCTCTGCAGCCTTGAACCAAGTTTTCATGACTGCACAGATGTCAGCATCTTCCTGTGCAAGGATAGCCTCCAGTGAGTGCATTTTCAGGTTAAGGCTGCTAGCATTAAGCAGCATGACCTTCAATTTGCTTTTTGACAGATCTTTTATTTTGCAAGATTTGTCTCTGGGACATTGCCTAAAATGGCACAATGGAGAAGGCAAGAGCTTTGGTCAGGATCTGGAATCCCAGGGGTGACAGGTGAAGGCCATCTCTGACAAAGTATCAAGGCCTGTCAACCATGTTATCCCAGGCAGACAGATACTGGATCCCCTTGGAATGACCCCAGAAAGTAAGCCAATTGTTGAAGTCAATTATTTTTTGTTGGTATTGTGCTATAATTCTTGGTGAAGGTAGGATGCTGCTTAGGGTGGGGTCATACCTGCCTGGGATACATACCCTGAGAGCTCAATCACATCTCTCTTCATATAGTCCAGGGAGGTACATCTCAAGTCTTTCACACCAACATGGACAATGACAGAGTCATACTTGTACTTGTTGTAAAGAGACTTAAGTGCATGCGTGATGTGGCGGATTCTGGCACCAGGCAGGCAACTGACAGTGACCTTCTCCTTGTTGAGCTTGGTGAGGGTGACATCAGTGTGCCTCACAATTGAGTCGCCAATGACTATTATGTTTGGTTTATTGTTATGCCTTGTGGGCTGCGTTGGTTTATTGTTTTGCCTTATGGGCTGTTTTTATGAGACACTGGTGTGTTGTCTGCTGTATGTGATGTGTTTGGTGTTGTGTGTGGAATGTTTGTGAGTGTGTTTTGGAGGTCTCTGCTGTTTAGGTAAGTTTTTATTGAGGACCTCTGCATAGGTGTGTGTGTGTGTGTGTGTGTGTGTGTGTGTGTGTGTGTGTGTGTGTGTGTGTGTGTGTGTGTGTGTGTGTGTGTGTGTGTGTGTTGTACTTAGCTGTGTGATGTGAGTTGTGTGGTCTTTGTGCTGGCAATCCCATGTTTGTCAGGAGTACTGACTGTGGCATGAGAGACCATGGATTCCAGGTTACTGATGTAGATGCATTTCTCACAAGTAGAAGAATTATGTGCTAGGATAAGAGGGCTGTCAGTAAATATGAGGTAATTGCTACACTGTCTCAGCATGTCCATGTCAACCAGGCTGGTAGGAGAAATTGATGAGAATTGTCCAGACATAGTGATCCAAATACTTGGGCAGACTTATAGACAGAGGGCTTTGATAAGGATTTGTCCACAAGAGTGTAGACCACAAAAACCTTCTTAAATGTAAAGTAACTGGCCTGAAGCCCAAGTGCTAAACCAAAACGCAGATGCTTCGAATAACAGATACATTTAACCAGGCTACTAACAAGCAGTAATAAATGCAGCAGAATAAAAGCACTTGAACACTTAAGAACATACAGCAAAGCAAAAATAAGGTAATAAAGTAGAAATAATACAATTACAGTAAAAGCAGCTGAATAAAGGGTCATTTTTTTCAAGGTGGAGAGGGAGGAAACAGAAGATAGTTGAAGATTAAGAAACTAAGGGATTTGCCTACCCAAATGCTCTCTCTATACTCTGTAGACTGAGTTGATGAGGTGGGACTGGGAAGAGTGTCCAAAATCAAAGAAGCAAGGTGGTAGTCCTTCCAAAATGATCTCACTCTACTCATTTGAGTGAGTAAATGAGATGTGAATGGGAGAAGTAACCAAAATCAAATTTACAGCAGGGGCAGACAATTCCAAAACCACCAAGTTTAAGAGTAAAACAACACTTGGGTGGGAAAAATACAGCCAGGTACCTAGCTCTGTTATATCAGCTCTGTTACTGAGCACAAATTCACAGAAATGTAAACCTTTGTACCAGAAGTACAACAGAGAAAATAGATCCTCAAGCAATCGGATAAACACAGAGGTGTTGGCCAGTAGCTAACACCTTAGGTGGGCTGACTCCACAGAATGCAAAGCAACTACCACTGTAAAACTAGCTACTGAACTAACCCTGAGGAACAAACTGCAGACAGACAGAGGCCAGCAATAAACAATGAAGCAAATAAATGCAGTACAGTTTTGCTATCACTGAAACAGATCAAGTGCTAAAAAGTATACTTATATCAGCTTAGTATATCCAGATGGTTATAGAATCAAATACAGCCAGGTACTTATCTGTGCTATATCAGCTTTGCTACTGAGCACAAATTCACAGAAATGTTAGTCTTTGTACCAGATGTACAACAGAGAAAATCGACCCTCAGGCAATCAGATAAACACAGAGGTGTTGTCCAGTAGCTAATACCTTAGGTGGTTTGACTGCACAGAATGCAAAGCAACTCCCACCGTGAAACCAGCTGCTGAAGTTGAGGAAGTATTTGTGTCTATAGGGGATGCCCAATTTATGATGTGCTTTTTTTGATATTGCTGTGAATATGCAGGTCAAATTTTAGGTTTTCATCTTTGATGACATCTAGTAATTTTGTTTTTGGAACAACTTCAATGATAGTGTTGTTTTGAGAATGAATAGTGAAGTCATCCTTGTTTAGGATGATGTTTTTTAGGGATAAATAGCAGGAGTTTAGTTTTCCTGGGGTTTATGGTGAGATGATTATTGGTCATCCATGTTCCTATAAGAGTGAAGGCATGTTGGGTTTGTTATTGTAGTTCATATATGGACTTTGCAGTACAGATGATGGTTGAGTCATCTGCATATTGGATTATGAAACCTTGAGTAAGAATGATGTGAAAGTTGTTTATGAAAATGCTAAACAAAAAGGGGCTAGTTATGGATCCTTGGGGAGCACCTGTGGTTGTGTTAAAGAATGGAGAGAAAGAATGTTGCCACTTGGTAGATTGTTGCCTATTTGTGAGATAGTTTGAGAACCAGTTTAGAGGTGGGGGCGAAATTATCAAGTTAGAGAGTTTAGTAAGAAGAAGGGGGTTGGAGACCATATCAAAGGCCTTATAAAGATCAAGAAAGAGTTAAGAAACAATTTTACTGGTGTCTCGTGCCCTGTTAACTGTGGCCAAGAAGGATATAAGAGTAGTAGTACTGTGACCAGGCCTAAAACCATGCTGAGTAGGAGAAAGGCTGTGGAGCTCGTAGTGTTAAGTCCATGTGCTCAACAAGCAGCACCGACCAAGGTGATTGCGATGCAGGAAACAGCAGTTCATGTTGTGGCTGGAAGCAAAACAAAGGTTAGCAGCAGAATATGCAAATGATCATATAATGAGCTGTGCTGTATGCCAGTGAAGGAAAAAACATGGTAGAGTGATTCAGAAATTTATAAAACCTGCAGCAGCATAATATGCTGACATTAGCTCTGAATTCCACCGTATTCTGGAATACAGCCACAGGAAAGATTTAAAGAATGATAGGGGTTGCCACACCCATTATATACCTGTATCTGCAAAAGGTTCTCATACAAGATGCTGCTACTGCCAGACATTGCCCTGAAAGGCATATTTGTTTTTGTCCTCCTTGGAACATCATATAACCATCCTTGTCCCCAGTTTCCCACATCCATGCTGGGTTTACCTGGTTTATCTTCTACCTACCCCACCAACTTACTCTGATACTACTGGAACTAGTTGTTGATTCTAAGGGCTTCTTGAAAGCTACCACTTCCATCCTGTGGGGGGTATTATTTATGCTGTTATGCTGTTTCCACTTCACTGCATTACATGTTTTTTTTTTACTACATTTGAGGGTACCCCCTTTGAACCATGCCTTCTCTAACGGAGCATCATCAATGAGGGTGTAGAGATTTTAGACCACATTTGACCTACTAAAGGCTATAGTTAGTAAATTAGTTTGTTATATTTCTGGAATAGTACACTGGTCATAATAGACCTTTTGCAGGCACAGCATGGGTGAAGATATTCACAAAAAATAATAACGAACAAAGTCACAAACATGGAGTAATTACAGAAGATAGAGAATACCATAGACACTTAAAAATTATAAAAGTATTCTTAACAGAGTAGAAAATCAAATGTGAATTAGTTTTAGTTGTAAATATGAGATGCAAGCAGCAGGTAAGAACAGAGGGTCAAAGTCAGAGTGATGCAGGTAAGGAGGGAGTTAGGTAATGTGTCCAGTGGAAAAGCATTTGTAGTCAGATTTTTGATGGAGTTTTCTTTTGAGTTGTGCACTGAACATGTGGAAAGAGGAGACTTCATTTAAGTGAAGTGAGAGGGATTGCCAGAGTTTGGGTGAAAAATGGAGGAGTAGCCAGTGCAGTGCAGTTTTCTTTGGGGTGTCTTGAGTGAGAGAGTTAATTTGGAGAGGTTGCAGAGGTTATAGGAAGTGTTTTTTTATGGAGTATGGCTGAAAAAGGTGGGAAGGCACCTGGTTAAAGTAGTTTGAAAAGAAGCGACAACAGGAGTACATCAACTCTGTAAGAGACTGGTAGCCATTTGGCTTTGGAGTGGGCATTGCAGTGGTGTTGCTGAGGTGGGGAATTGGAAATGAATCAGCATATTTTGTTTTCAATGGACTGTAGAGTAGATAAGGGTTTTTTTTGGCATCGAAATATTTGACTACGACAGGGTGGACAGGGAAACCACACCATGAATAGCAGACATCTGTCAGCACCATCTGCGGCTCCACGGGAATGGTAGAGAGCCTATCCTAGTGGACACCAAGGAATGTGTATCTTTGCATATCCTACATACAATGAGTTTTCAGTGGCCTATAAAGGACAAAGTGGGATTTTAACATCTCCATAAAGAATACTCCAGCAGTGCCTCAATGCCATGCTTCAAAATGTGGGGGAGCATATCTGGTTTCCACATACTCCAGATGAGAGAGGTAATAACACCATGTAAACTTTTTATGCAGTAGATCTTTTCCTTGAGGAACTGGAAACCATAGACTGTGCCAACACTGAAATAAAAGCCGTACCTTGTGAACTGTGAATGAGATATGTGAACAGAAAAGGGTATCACTCCATTAAATGTCAAGTTGTCTGTAATGCATAAGATATCATCAATAATTTTTTGTGTGCAGACCACCCAAGCAGTTTCCACAACTTGCACACATGGCACAACTGTGACCTGTACTAAGGTCTGCAAGGGGTGACTTCCCAAAAAGGCATCTAGTGGGAGATGCAGTATATGCCCTAAAACATTGTCTTATGGCTCCTTTGAGAAACCCACACTACCACACTGAGCAATGTTACAGTATTGCATACACATTGACTAGAAATATCATAGAGTGTGTATTTGGGATGCTCAAAATAGTTTTTAACTGTCTAGATACATCTGGGTACCATGCAGTCTAACCCTGCCATCTCTGCCAAAATACTGACTGTGTTTGCCATCATACAAAACATTATAGTTAGAAAACAGTTGTAAAAGGGTGCCCCCTGTGTGAAGACAATAGTTCCCACCCCCCACAGGCAGGAGCAGCTGACATTGATGAGAGCCTAGACGAGGAACAAGCAGCAGGGAATTATCATGGCAGATGGAGCGGGCACAGTATGCTATGGCACTGGCCAAGACATATAATCAGCACTTAATTAGCACAGTAGCTAAGGAGATACAAATATTAACATTGTTGGGTACAAACAAACCAGACTTCACTTTCCCATGCAACTGCTGGCTACTGTGAGCATCAGACACAGGCAACCCCAGGATAGGACATTCTCAGCAGTAACAAATGTGTGTGTGATCAGGCTGTCACAAAAATAGTACAATACATGACAGAAGTAGGCAGTAAGTGAAAATCAATTATACTTATACAGGAATATCATAATACTAAGTAATGTAAGCATAACACATGGGGGTTGCACAGATTTGTACTTATGGAGCAACATTTATCAGTATGCAGTCAGTGAATAGCACTGTAGAAAGAAAATAGTCTAAACAACAATTTATTGTAATTTCCCATGTATATAACTTCCCCCCCCAAAACAATTGTATAAAATAAAGAAGGAAATAAACAATGGCACATGCACGAATATACATTTACTATGCAGAAAATAAATATCAAAAGCAAAGAAAGTGTGGTGAGTGAAAAAAACATACAGAACTCATTGAAGTCAGAGACAGTCTAACTGTTAAGCATGTTACAATAATACTAAAGAACTCAGTTTACATGAATGTTTGTGTTGCCTGGCCCCCACCAAATACATGTCAGATGACCTCAACTAAATTGTTAAAACTCTTCATGTACACAGCGCTTATTGCAATTATTTAGCAACATACCAAAAGAATCAAGTAGTGAATAATGCATAACTTGAAACTTTTCAAACAATAGCTTTTTTTAGTTTTAATCAAAACTGTTATCACTACTTTGCTCAGCAGCACTTAAGAAACAAGGCAGTTTTCCCTAGCATAATGGAAATTGCACAGCTCCATGCCCCATGTATCTGGTACAGATGAACATCTCTACATGTGTGGGATATGTTAATTAGAGATCATTTCATTATTATTTCTCAATCACTCTATCAGCTTGAAGTGCTGAGGAGGTATACATGGTGCTAGTTCCTACAAGGTGATGTGCACATGCCTGAGCAGTACCAGAGTAGGGATTAGACGAGTTTTCACTAGCCAATGCCTCACATGTGTGCCTCATTAGCAGCACTACTTTGTCAATGGTGTGTTAAGCATCTCTGTGAATGAAAATTACACTTATAGGGGGTATGATAGACAATAAGTCTTACAAATAAGTTTTAAGTTATATTTACTTACTTAGGCCTGAACCTCGATACAAATATTTGTCAACGTTTTGTAAAAAAACTGTGGAGTGCCTGTGCACACGTCACACACAGTATGAAGATCACCAATATTATGGCTGAAACATACAGCATATATACACTGTAAAAAAAAAATCTTTTTATTTATGGCAGCCTTCAAGACATTCCTTGTGAAAAGATACTCCAATGAAGTAACGCACAACAATTGCTATCAGTAACTTTTGCCTTGCAGACAAGTTGTTCCTCCCTCATCACATGTACTTGACTTTCTCTTTTCTCATGTGCATTTCTATGGGCAACATGTTCCTGATGTCAATGTTTCCTTGTAATGCCAAAGGTGCAGTACTCAAATCTTGTGAAGGTGTCATCTACATGAAAGTAGGGATCTTACTCCAAAATATTTTATAGAATCATAGGAAGTTAATAAGCTGTTGATCATGAGGCCTTTATAAACCTAGCCAAGAGTTTAGCCCATGTTTAGACAAGTCAGCAGCCAATGCCCCTGTCCAGCAGGGGCACGGGTGGAATCTCAGGGGTTTATTTTTGTTTCCCATCCAGTTATCCAGGTTGCGCTTAAAAAGGGGTAAAGAGATACTCTGCTTGATGTGGAGAGGGAGTCTATTCCACAGATGAGGGAGTCTCTGGGACACAAATCTGTCCTGCCAGCAAGTCCTATTGGTGTCACAGACCAGGTTGAGGCCATGCATTTGGGTTACTCAAGTGGAGCTTGACTTGTGGATATGCAGCAGTCGCATTAAGGCGGGGTCCGAGATCATCTTGTATGCCAGACAGAAGTCACCTCCAAGGAGTCTGTATGAAACTGAGTAAAGGGATAGGGCTTTTAGCTTATCTGTATATGGTAAATTTTTGAGGCCCTGGATTCTCCTGGTGAGGAACATATGTGGTCCCTCCAGCTGCTGTGTGTGCTTTGCAAGGTACATGCCAAAAGAGGTGTTATACTCAATAATGGGCCTTATAAGGGAAGAATACAGGGATGTTATGACCTCCTTATCCCTGGATGAGATACTCTTACTTATGAGGTGGGCCATGTAGAAAGCTTTCTGTAAAACAGAAGCAACATGGTGGTCAAAAGTCAGGCTGCTATCAACCTGGATGTGCAAATCCCTCATGACTGATTGTGCGCTTAGGACCTTGTTATTAGTGTGATAATTTGTGGGGACGTCATTCTCCCCAAAGCGGATGATGATGCATTTTTTTGGTATTCAGCTTGAGACCATGTTTCTGGCAGCAATCATTTGTTTGGGTGAGACCCTCTTGGAGGATGTTCACATCGCTATGGGAATTGATGACAGTGCCCAGCTTGCAGTCATCTGCAAACTTGGTCAGCCATAGCCCACTGGTTTTGGCCTGCACCTCACAAATGTAAATCCCAAATAACCTATTCCCCAAGACCAAACCCTGGGGTACATCACTTGTTGCAGGTCTACTGCTTAAGGTGGCTTCCTCTATTTTGTCTAGGCAGGTTCTATCAGTGAGCCAGTTTGCTATCATCTGATAACATACAGATTGAAGCCTGGTTGAGAGAGTTTATCTATTATACCCAAGTGGGGAATAGTGTCAAAGGCTTTGGTCAGGTCAAGGTAGGCAGTGTACACCATCTTCCCCTCATCAATGGATTTGGTGACTGTCTCAAAGAAGTCAACCAAATTTAACAGACATGACCTCCCCTTGATAAAGCCAAACTGTGTGGGATCAAGTGTTTGGAGGTTGCCAATGTCCTTTTTAATGAGGTCCATGATAATCCATTCCATGGCCTTGCAGATCAGGCTAGTTAGGCTGATGGGTCTATAATTTTCCCAGATCAGTGGATGCTCCACCTTTGTGCAAAAGGATGACAGTGGCTGTCCTCCAGTCACCTGGGATGAAGCCGGTACTCGGGCTTTGGTTGAATAGGGTGCCTAATGGTGCTGTAGGTTCCTGCCTTAGTTTATGTAGGATGCAGCCTGGGATGTTATCGGGTCCCATGGAGGCTGTATTTTTTTGCCTTTGAGAGAGCAGTGATGACCTGTTTCCTAGATATAAGGGTAAGGGTGCAGGTACTGGGGATGTCCTGATTTACTGATGGGGTAGACAGAGGGGTGAAGTTTTCACTAAATCTATCAGCCAGCACGTTTGTTATATCTACAGTATTTGTATATGTAGTGTCCTTGACCATCAGTTCTGAACAGATCTGGGTGCTTCCTTTGAGGTTGCGGACATATGTGAAGAAGGCCTTATGATTGTCTCTAGTAGAGGTGGCCAATTTGGACTTGAAGTTTGCTTTGGAGGATTTCACTGTGCTTACAACTGAGCACCTGCTCCTTCTTGGTCCTAGACAGCAATTTTTTTCCTTTTGTTATAGAATTTATTTATTGCAAATGTCCGCCAGACAAGTTTATTCTTTCTTGTGGATGATGATTTAGTCCTGTTGGGTATTCTTGATTCTATGCATCTATATAAATACTTGTATAGTGCTTTGGTGTTGTTTTGGATATTGGTGCCCGTTCCTACAGCAGGGGAGGTGGCTGGGAAGCTGTTTATACCATCGCTCTGGAGGCTGTAATCAGCTTTGGAGAAGTTTTTTTTTTGTTTGACAATAGCTAGAGGGGGGTCGGGGAAGATGGTGACTTCAAAAGTGACCACTTTATGGTTGGATCCTACCAGGGAGGATGATATTGTAGGGATGCTGCAGTGGTTATGCATGTTGGTTAATACCAAGTCCAAGATATGATCACCTCTTGTGGGGGTATCAACTAGTTTTTCCAAGGCATTTGCATTGACAAAATTGAGGAATCTCTGGGCATTTGTGTTCTGGCATGAGTAGTTCTTCCAGTTTATGGTTAGGTAGTTAAAGTCACCCAGGATCAGGGTAAAGGGTTGAATCTTGAAGAATTTGAAGAGGTCCAGATAGGCAGATTGGGCATCTTGAGTCTAATTTTGGGGCTGGTAGCTAGCTTTGATTGGAATAGGCATCTTGTCAATGTTTAACTGCACCTGGAGTGTCTCCTATGCATCATACTGTTTGACCAGCTTGTATGTTTTTAATATATATTGAAACTCCACCTCCTTTGGCTTTACTGCCCACAGTTTGGGATCTGAATGTATGATTGGATGAGCAACCAGGCAAGGCTGGGGTGCTGTCTGCAGCTTTGAACCAGGTTTCTGTAACTGCGCAGATGTCAGCATTTTCCAGGGTTAGGAGTGCTTGCAATTAGTCCAGTTTCATGTTTAGATTCCTAGCATTTAGCAGCATGACCTTTAATTTGCATTTTGTTGAAATTTTTCTGTTGGTAGTTTTAACCTCATCACTTTTCCTAAAAAAGGCACTATGGGGGTGGCAAGAGCCTTTGCCAAAATTCTGAAGCCCAAATGAGACAGATGCAGGCCATCTCTGGCAAAGCATCATGGTCTGTCAATCATAACTCTCCGGCTATTAGGTACTGGATCCCCCTGGAATGACGCAAGAAACTAAGTCAATTGTTGAAATCAATCATTTTCTGTTTGTATTGAGGCATCATTCTGGGTGACAGTAGAATGCTGTTTAAGGCTAGAGACATACCTGCCTGGACACATGTTCAGTTAGCTCAGTCATGTTTCTCTTCATATAGTCCACGGAGGTATGTCTCAAGTAATTCACGCTAATATGGATTATGACAGAGTACCTGTTGTTGAGAGACGTGAGTGCATATGTGATATGGTGGATTCTGTCTGGCCTCTGACAGACAACTAACCATGACTTTCTCCTCATCCAGCCTGGTGAGAGGCACATCTGTGTGTCTTACAATGGAGTATCCTATGACTAATATGTTGGGTTTATGGTTAAGCTTTAGTGGCTGTGAGACACAGGTATGTGGACTATGATTGGTATATGGTGTGGAGGGCTGTGGAGATTGTGTGTGTTTTTACCTCAGAGGTCTCCTTTGTTTGTGTATGTTTTTGTTGAGGATCTCTGCCTATGTGGGTGTGTGTTGTGTCAGAGTGGGCGGTGTTTGAGGTGCAGTGATTGTGTTGACAACCTTCTCAGTGCCAAACATACTGGCTTGTGAGGGAGAGAGCATAGACTATAGGTTCCTAATGTAATATATGTAGAAACCAAGAAAGCTGAGAATTCATTACATTGAATTTTATCTTTTTTTTTTTTTGCTTTATCCTTCGTGCAGCATTTATCATTGTGCATCAGTGCAGGGAATGATTGTTCATAGCCTATGGGAAAAAGTAAAAATTTTATTTTGCATGCAAGAAGACTTAGCCATCAGCTATGTAAATGCAATTAGTAGTGGTGGTGGTGCAACTTTGCATTTTGGCCACACAAAAAAATTACAATTGTGTTAGAACTACTTGAATGGCTCCTTGTGTTAAAGAATTATGTCCTGAATGACAATGCAATACATGCAGGGCTTGGATCCACATGAGGGATAGTACACTTTTATGTGGCACGATACTTATGATCCCCTTTTTTTCTTTATTTTAATGTAAACTGCACATGCAATTTACAAATGCTTATGTTCCATTGAAATTTTGTGCTGTGTTATCTGGAGTGATCTTATCACTAATTATAATAATATTCTATGTGCTTGCTGGGAATAAATAGTATATGTGCAATAACATGAGAAAACAGAATTAGTAAGGTAGTAACGTAGTTCAGTAGGAAGAGGACAGCAGCACAGATGTCACAAGGTGGGGACAGTGCTTCAGTGGCATACCGATGAAGTGTACTCCCTGAAGTAATATTCTTGGTAGAATAGCCCTTCTTGTACACTCTGTCAGTCCCTTTCTGCAATACCTTTTGTAACATAAAACAATAATGATTTCAGTTAAAACAACAGCTCATCATACAGAGGACAAATAACATGTTCTGACACGTTTCTTCACTTATTTGCTTGACATTTGGCATAGAGCTCTGTCAGTGTTCAGGAATGACTGAAGAGAGATAGATTATAAGTGATGTATTGTGTTTGCAACGGAAACTGTCAATATGATTTGTTTTCATTTATATAAATGTATGCTAGTCTACATCAAAAGGGATAATTTAATAAAGATATTCTTGTTTTAAAAAAAAAGGAAATAACTGTAGAGAAATTATACTGCTCGTACTATAGCAAAAACTCAACAAATTACTATGTATGTGGTACAAATTTGCCATAAGCAGTGCAAATGGTCTTGATGTTGGTATGTGTCAGCACTGAGAATATTACAAAAATTAATGCAATGAGAAATTTGTAAACAGAAAAGCATCTTTGCCTCAAATTACTACTCCAACGAAGGAACATATTATCATGCAACAGTTACAGGGCTGTCAGACATAGGTATACTTCCAGTCATGCACACATTTGTATTGTTCAACTTGCACATTTAGAATGTCAGTTTCCCTGTGGTGTTAGCAGTGAATGCACAGTTCAGACATTCATGTGTCATTGGGTTCAATTCCAAAGTTCTATCCCTGACACATGTCTTTTTCTGTTATGTGACGTAGATGCATCCTGTAATCCTGAAAAAATGTACATAAGGCTAGCACTGAGGAATAGCAATATTTTAAAGGTGATTTCATATTTCATTATCATATAGTTGACATTATGAATGCTATAAACCATCACTGAGCTCATTCCCAACGGTGGGACAAAAAACATCCTTTTAAATGTAACTGCGATATCAACATAACAAGCATGAGCTACATACAGTCAATGTGGAGCACATATATATATATATATACTGATCAGCACACATGCCCGAGGGTTAATGCCATGTCCAGACTTTGAAAAAATAATGAAAATGGTAAACATGATTTGGGACAGACAGGAAGGTGGCCGAGGAAGTGAGGGGATGCAAGAAAGTAGTAGATGGACTGTGTGTGAGAGAAGACTTGTGACAGTCAGGCATGAGTCTTCAAGAAGGTAGAAGAGAGAGAGAGATTATAAGTGACGTATAATGTTTGCAACTGAAATTTAATTATAGACCTATTCTGTGCTTTCTGTCATACAAATGTGGTTCTCTGGGTACTCTGTCACTGTGAACAAGCTAGTGCAAGCAAGATCTAATTTGGGTGTCAATCCTCCTGTCATTTTTCCAGAGAAGACATGGCAGGGGGTGGTGTGGGTATTGAACCATTTAAAGCACAGAGGCGCTAACAGGAGTAGTTCAAGATTTCTGCAGCTCACTTTGTGAAACATTTCAGCTGGAGGCTTCTGCAGGGTGAAATACCTAGTCTCAATGCAAGATTGAGTCTTGGAGAAGCTTAATCAAAGCTGTCAGCCATGCTACTGGCACCCTGTGCATGGTGAACAATGCCATCACCATTATAATGACTTAAAAATGTAAAAACAGGACATCCTTAGCAAATATAATGATTATTATAGGTCCCATGACCCACCTCAGTTGTGTAAGCATCATCATCAACCTCTTCTTTCCTATTTTCTACATGGTGTCAGAGTGCTGTGTCAACGGTCATCATCACTCTTGATTTATGCCAGTCTCCTACCTTCTTTAACACTCATGCCTGACTGTCACAAGTTTTCTCTCACACAATCCATCTACCACTTTCTTGCATGCCCTCATTTCCTCTTCCCAAATCATCTTTACCAGATTCTCTTCTACTTTCTGTACTTGTGCTCAAACCACCATAATCTGTTCTCTTTCACCTTCTGTGCAATTGGAGGTACTTTGGTTTCTGCTATGATGTCCTCATTTCTTCATCTGTCCCACAGTGAGCATCCTACCACCCATCTCAGGCACTTCATCTCCATCATCTTTAGCTTTGTCAGCTGCTCTGCCTTTACTGCCCAGGTTTCTGTACCATAAAATAGTATTGGTTGCACCACTTTTTTGTATACCTTACTTTTCAGCTTCTTTGGCATTTTTTTTGTCATGCACAACCCTTTTGCCAGTTGGCTGCAGCCTCCTGATTCTATCTTTGACCTCTTCATTCAGACTTTCCTTCTCCTCAACCACCAGTCCCAGATACTTGAAGCTGTTAACCTGTTCCATTATCTTCCCTTCTATATCAGTACTAGGTTTCTTCTGATTTCTCTGTTTGCTGCCATTACAACTGTCTCATCTGTGCTCAGTTCTATCTCGTGTGCCTTCAGTTTTGCATTCCATTCTCCTATCCTTTGCTCTAGCTCAGAGTCTGCTGGTAATGCCACACCGTCTGCATACAACTTTATTGAGCTGTCCCCACCAACCTGTTTGCTAATGTAGTCCATCACCAGTATACACAGCAGTGGACTCAGAGATGAACCCCGAATCTCTGATGCACACCCACTCCTATTGGGAATCCCTATGTGAGACCTGACACTGTTCATACTTGAGTAATTGGATCTTTGTACATGTCCTGCATTAATTCTGCCAACGTGTCTAGGACTTCATACCACCACAAGACTGCCCAAATTATCTTTTTTAGTACCTTATGTAAATATATTGGACAAATACATGCAATACAGTAAAGGGACTTGGCAATACAAACAAGTGTTCATTAATTTCTTTTATTATGTGTAACATCTGCAGAGACTGAACAAAACCAGAAAGTACACCAGGAGAGACTGCAATGCCTCAGAGAGGCACAGGGTAAGTATGTGTTCAGGCATAAGTGATTGCTATTTTATAATAATGATTTTAAAAATAGAATATCAATTATCTGGACAACAATCCATTAATGTTTGATATGTATACTCTACATTTACAATTGTACAGACCTAAATAATTAGTTTGAAAGCTTTGTATTTGGCAGAATGGTCAAGATGTTTGCCTTACAACCATAAGGGGCAGGGTTTGATTCTGAAATGGGATAATTGGCTAGGCTTAAAATGGCTCACATGGGCAATTAGCCTAGTACTGACCTCTGAACCTATAATCATAATGTATAATTGCATGTACTTTGTTCCAATATACATTTAATAATTTTTTTCTCCATAAATCAGCTTTCAAATCGTCACACTTTTTGTAGAATGTTTATAATTGTGAGAGCCAGGAACTTTACACCTTTAGTACAACAGCACACCTTACACAGTTGTATCTGGATGTACAAAATGTTAAAAATATATGTGAAACATGTAGTGACTTATGACATATTAACATTACAGAATGTTTATGATCTTTTTCTCTCTTGGACCCCCATTCCTCCACAGGTGGCTGCAGTGGCAGAACAGGTGCCCAGCACTTCTGGGTCACATTCTGTTGGCATTGCCTTCACAGCACTTGCACTACCTGTACCACCTGTGTCAGGTAGTTCTGCCCCACAGGCTGTTGCACCAACTGGGAGTAGTGCCAGAAAACAGCTGATAGACTGATGGAGGAGATTATAGAGTGGGACCATATGGAAAGGATCCTGTGGCAGATTACAAAATCACTGCTCCATCTTTCACTGCCCCAGATGTCTGCAAAAGGAGATAGTGACTATTGTTCAAAGGGTGAAGACTACATTCCCACTGTATTCACACTGGATGGGTATGCTCCTCTGAAGTCCTATATTAAACCAAAATTATGGTGCCCCCACCCTCTTATGTCTAGCACTATCCCTTTCTGTCTTCTATTTCCTGTATGTCTGTGCCAACTACCCAACCTGCCATACAAACCTACCCCACTTAATCCTAAATACCTTTTCTAACATTCACCTCTATTAAAAAATGAAATGGGCACCTGTACCACAACAGGTTCAGTGGTGATAGTACTGAGGGGGAGGGCTATATTTCCATTGTATCCACTCTGGATGGGGAAGCACCTCTCAAGTCCCATACCTAACCTAAGTCATAGGATCCCACCCTCTTATGTCCATCACCATCCTTGTCTGTCCCTGCTACTAATCTACCCTACATACCTATCCCTTCATCTTTATTGAATTATCACTTATGACATAGGCATTCGTACATTTTTATAAATGAAAACAAACCATATTGACATATTTTCATTTATAAACGTACATCACATATAATCTTCTATTCAGTCATTGTCAATCAGACATTACATAGCTCATTTAATTCCTGCCTTCCATTATTATTTATTTATTTTATTTATTTACATTTGTTGACCAGGAGAGTCCGACTTGACATAAGTCCATTTTCAGCGGAAGCCCGGGGAGAAAAGCTCCACACTTACAGTATTACAGACATAATTACAGTTGGAGAACATAGCAATTAAAAATTACAAACATAGTTACAGATGTAGAACATAGTACATCAGTAGACAACTAGAATCTTTGTCATCTGCCAAGTACATAACAGACATTAGCAATTGTTACACTAAGAAGTTCCTGCTGTATAATAAGAAGCTAGGCTTATGAGCATCCGAGCTTGCTGTAATCAAGGTAGCTAGTGGGGAGGAAAGAGAGGTAGTGTGTAGATTGAGTGGATGATATTAGAGGGGGAGTTGCAAGGGCATAGCCAGCATATTTTTAGGTGCACTTTTAGTAAAGTTTTGAAGTGGGTGCATGATGGTACAGAGGTAATTGTGGGTGGGAGGGAGTTCCATAATTTGGCTATAGCACTGGAGAATAGTGCTTCTCCAGCAGAGTTATTGGCTCTAGTAACCTGTAAGTGTTTTTTGTTGCTGGATCTTAGTGGTCTGGTGGTGAGATAGGGTTGGAGCAGATTCTGGAGGGATGGGACTTTTAGTGGATGATTTACTAGTTTGTGGGCGAGTGTGAGTTGATACCATTGAAGGAGGTGGGGGAGTTCTAGCCAGCCCAGTTTAGCAAGTGAGAGACAGTGATGACTACGGTAGGATGCCCCTGTGGTGAATTTGGCGATTTTGTTGTAGCAGGTCTCAAGCTTATTTAGATCGCATTGCCTTAGTTTGGTATATATTGGAGAGGCATAAAGTAGGGTGGAGATACGGTGAGAATTTGCTACTGAAATCTTTGCTGCTTTGGTGAGAAGTTGCTTATTTCTGTATAATGCTCCTATTTTTTGTGGACTTTTTTTATGGTCATGGATATGTGAATATCAAAGTTTAGTTTATTGTTTATTTCCACTCCTAACAATTTGGTGTGTTCTGTGGGATGGATAGTGGTGTTGTCTTTTGCTGTGATGTTAAAGTGAGAGTTGTTTTGAGTATGTTTGGTGGGTTGGAAGATGAGTAGTTAAGTTTTGTTTGGGTTGAGTATTAATTGGGCATCGGATAACCAAGTTCGGGTTGGGACTGGGCTGCACAGATGATGGTTGAGTCATCTGCATATTGTATGAGTATGCCATGTGTGGTGGCAGAGGCTAGATTATTAGTAAAAATAGAGAAGAGTAGGGGTCCAAGGATGGATCCTTGAGGAACCCCTATAGAGACAGGTAGTTGGGGAGATATGTCATTCTGCCATACAATGGATTGTTGGCGGTCAGACAGGTAACTGAAACCAGTTGGTGACAGATTGAGAGAAGGATAGGTTATTGAAAACAGAGATGAGTTGTTTGTGTGGGACCATGTTGAATGCTTTAGATAGGTCTAGGAAAGTAGCAGAGGAGAGATAGCCATTGTTTTTATGCTGAAGGACAGTGTTAGTAAAAGAGAGTAAGGCAGTGGTGGTGCTATGGCTTGTTCGGAAATCATGTTGGGTATTGGAGAGGAGGTTGTTAGTAAGGAGGTGGTCTGAGACTTAAGAATGAATGCATCTCTCTAGTATTTTGGAGAGTGGAGAGAGAATAGCCATGGGGCGGTAACTAGTTAGTTCTGTGGAGGGGGATTATGTTGATACTTTCCATAGTGTGGGAAGGTAACTTTCTGACAGAGATCAGTTAATCAAGATTAACTGGGTAGGCTAGGGCATCAGCAGCGATTTGTAGGTATTCACTTGGGAGCCTGTCTGCTTCTAATTTGGTGGGTTTAAGTTTAGTTAACAATTTTCTTTATTTTGGAGGTAAGAACAGGAGAAAAAG
The DNA here is from genome assembly GCF_019279795.1 of Protopterus annectens. Lineage (NCBI taxonomy): Eukaryota > Metazoa > Chordata > Ceratodontiformes > Protopteridae > Protopterus > Protopterus annectens. Next base: position 635,015,067 of record NC_056749.1, read on the forward strand.
AGAAGACAATGGGGAGATTACTAGTTGAAGTTGAAGGTGTGGGTTGGAGGGGAGGGGAGTTGTGTTGTCTAGCTAGTGATAGTATGGTTTGTGTGAAATGTGTGTTGAAAGAGGTAGCAATATTTTCGGAGGAGTGAGGGATGTTAGGAGGAGGGGTACTGACTTTACCTGGGTGAAGGATGGAGTTTATTAAAGACAAAAATTGTTTGGGGCTGTGTTGGGAGGAGTCTAGGGCAGACTGGTAGTATTGGATTTTGTCCTTTTTTATTAGCTTTTTGACTCTATTCCGTAGTTCTAGGAATTTCTGTCTAGTTGAGGGGGTTTTGGTTAGCGCCAGTGCTCCCAGGCTTTATCCCTGTTTTTCATTTCTGACTTAGTGGTTTTCTTATCCATGAGGAGGGGTTGGGCTTTGGTTCTGGAAAGTCTTATGGGAGCGTAGTAATTAAGGATGCTCAGGAAGGTATTATTAAAAAATTCAACTGCGTCATCTAGACTGAGGTACTTTAGAGGTTGCTAGTTACATTTTTTGAGGGATGAGCTGAATGTGAGTGGGTTAAAGTTTATTTTTTTACTTATTTGACGGTAGATGGTAGATGACAGGTTTAATTTGGTATAGGTGTTTTCTGAGTAGAAACATTGGGGAGTGATCACTGAGGCTGTCAGATAGCCAGCCTGCTATATATGACTGGGGGCTCTTACTGACTAGTATCCAATCCAGTGTAGTGTGCTTGTTGGAGCTTTTATTTATTCTGGTTGGCAACTGGACTAGTTGGGTGAAGCCATGAAGGTTTAGATGATGGGTTGGATGGTTGCTGGAACAGGATTGCCAGTCAATATTGAAGTCACCAAAAATTATAGTTTTTTGGGGGAGATGGTGGGTAGTCCAGCTGAGAAGGTTTTCTAGTGTAGGGATGTTTTGGCCAGGTGGGAAGTAGCACCCTATTATGTTGATTGTTTTATTCTGGTTTATTTTGAGGTTGATATATATTATTAATTCATTGCCTATTTGGGGAGCTGATAAGTTTAAAATCTGGAGGTTTAGATGCTGTTTAAATATTATAGCTATACCACCTCCTTTCTTGTTTAGCCGGTCTACTCTTAGTATGCCATAGCTAGTAGGGAGGATTTGCTCACTGGTAATGTGAGGTTTTAGCCAGGTTTCTGTCAGGATGACTGTATCTGGGGAGTACACATCTGTGGTGGCATGGAGTTCATGGACCTTGTTGGATATACTCTAATATTTAGGCTTAGCAGAAGGAGGTCACTTGGCTTTCTATTGGCTGTGATTTGAGAGAAATTGTGGTTTTAGTCTGATTATGAAGAGTGGGGTTGGAGATGGACCTCATTCCTACTCCAAAACATTATTCTGCATGTATTGTTCCCACAATTCCCATTTTCTATGTAACTTACTCCTACCCTTTTCTAAAGATCGTACTTCCATTTCCTTTATTTTGCTACTGTATTCACTGTTTCTAATATATTGGTTTAGACTTTGATTTCCATTTTCAAGTAATTATTTTTTGGAAACTACCAGAATTAAACTCAGCAAGGCCTTAATATGCCTAGGCAATTTGGTTTCTGTATCACAGCTCAAAAAATTATTTCTTTAGTTACGCTAATTTGTTCACCCAATCTTCCTGACAGAGTAGTCTGCAGGGAAATTTTAAAGTCTGCCAAATCATTCAATCTATCCATATCACCTTTTCCCATTTTTGGACATGAGGTCAGGGTATCATATAATCTAGAGCCATGGTTTATACCAGACCCCACACCTTGCATCAGTTGTGTTATAGTTGTTCTATCCCACACACACACCACACACACTGACAGTGATGGCCAATTTAAAGTGTCCAGTCCACCTACTGCATGTCTTTGGAATGCGGGAGGAAACCAAAATACCTGGAAGAAACCCATACAAACACAGGGAGGACAGGCAGACTCCACATAGAAGGCAACAAAACATTACACTCCTAACAATATGTTCCCAATTACCTCATTCTTTCCCATCACTCCTCCAACATTTGCAATCTACCTGAGGAAAAACGCTTTGGAGTTTGCTTGGGGTATAAAAATACCTATGCAAACACTTCCAAGCAAAAGTCCTAAATCTTCTAGACTTTGTTGTATATTTTGGTGGCATAAATATATCCCTCCATTGTTTCTTTGTGAATTGCTTGCTCAGTTTCTCTTCCTAATCCTTTCTAACCTCCTCTGATTGATTCCTATAGTTATCAAGCAATATTTTATATCCTGTACTAATTTTCCCCTTTTTAACAGCAGCTTCTGTTCTAGATTTTACTGAAAACTCTACTTATGCTGGTCTCCCCTATTCCTTTCACTTTGCATATACTCTAATATCAATCCTTGCTAGGGAAGGTAGTCTCTAACCTGCAGTCCAAATGTATCCTCGGCCTCTTCCCCTTCTATTAACTTTCCCTCTCTGATTATTTGCTCCCAATACCTCAGTTCCTTTGCCAGTTTTCCCCAGTAAATGCCAGCCCCTTCTTGCTTATTACCCTAATTACAGGCATCCCTATCAGATGAATTTCTTTTCTTCATTCCCATGCTGGCTTAGTTCTTAGAATACTTTCTGCCACTTTATGTAATACTCTGTATGGCTATTGTTATTCTCCTTAAAGATCTGTATCCAAAATTGCAGTCTGTCCTTATTTCCTGAGGTCCCCCTGTTACAACATCATCCCTTTCCACCTTGAATTTTAGCTTTCTGCTTGTGCTATGTATAGGAGCCTTAACTGCCTAGCTCTGAAATATCCCTTCAAAGAAGTTAATCCCAAACCACCTTGTTCTATTGGAAGAATGAGCTTATCCCACTTGACTCTTGCCCTTTTCCTTCCCAGATAAAATCCTTCAACTCTTTATTAATTCCTGTCCACAACCTTTCCTCTGGATTATAAAAATATGCACGATCTGTGTATAAAACTAAAGGAACTAAAAACATTTTCACTGTTGCATATTGCTATCCATATCCATAAAACAAAGCTTCCAGATTCAGTTTTTGTATTATCTTTTGTTTAATCTTTTCCCACATGTACTTAGCTGCTATAACATAATCCTTTTTAACTCGTTGTCCTCAGTACTTCATTTTGTCATGTCCTCATAAATATGGGTATTGCTTAACCAATTTGTGTGTGGGTACAAAGTTTACAGCCATTGCCTTTGTTTTGTCTTCATTAATTTTGAATATTCCTAAGTACATTTGCCAACATTTTTCTTCTTAAAAAAAAAAAAAAAAAAAAAGACCCCATACATAGCTTTCCATTTCACATATGTGTTTGTGTATTACACACTTGATTTGGTCTAATTGCAAAATCAACCTTATTAAGTTATTGCCACGCATCCTATATGATGCAACTATCCAAATTTCCCACATTCTTTGTACAAATTAAATGTTAGCTTCTGAAGAAGTGAATAGTTATGGTACTGTCCTGCCACAGTCTTATCATTCCTTGATTACTCCGCATGTCCTGCCCTCTGCTTGCTCTACCTTTCACCACTATCCTATCAACCACATTTCACACCTTTTATATTGTCAAAAAATGAATTCACACAACACACGTACAGCCATAAATGGCCTATAAGCAGACATCCATATTTCTTCACTCAACTTTTGCACGATGCTTGGCATCAAGCAGCAAAGCCTACTGCTACTTCTCATCCTACAGCAAAAACTCAACACATTATTATGCATATGCTAATGTTTTGCCATCTGTCATGCAGATAAGCATTCAGTAAGTGATTCTGACTGAGTGAAAGTAGTATTAATGACTTCTGTTACTTGTATGTACCTTATTGGGTCAAGGTATACATAACATGAGTAGTCCAGTGCAGTTAACTCAGTGCATTGCTGTATGCAACTGAAGGTGGGATTCTCCCTCAGTTTCCTTCCAAGTGCCGCAGTGTGTTCCCTTGAACTTGCACAATAGCAAACCTATGTTCAGACCAGTATTGATAACTGCAATACTAATATCAGTTGCATATATGCCACCTTATTATCCTGGACAATGTATATACACAACAGCAAGATTTATGTATTCACACATCTACACTAAACTTACTTGCAATAATGCATAATCATTGATCTAGAGATTAACAGTCAGAAATGCATGGGTGGAACTCCACTGTGTGACAGCTGTCATTATCACCCAAGATATTGCTGGTGAATCACTGTAACATCACAACTGTGATTGTCATTCTGTAGAACTCCTTCAACTATGACTTGTCAGACACATGACAGTCCAAGTCCCTGTGTGTGATGGCCTGTGACTTTCTTCTTATGGAATATATCAGTCTACCAAGTGTTCCAGTCCAGTAAAGTGTAGGTAGCATCAGTCTTACACATATATGTCTCATTCCCTACCATGACAGTTCATGTGAAGCAATACATGTTATATTCAACAGGCAGGGACAGAATTCTGAATACCCAACAAATTACTCTTGTTGCTTCCACCATTGTGCAATGTTTGTCATCAATCAGCAAAGATAAGTGATGGTAAACGTCATTTTACAGTATCTGGCAAAAACAGAATAACGTGATTCAGCCACATTTCAGTGGTGCTCCACGTGTTAATATATTTAGCCCCACTGCATGACAGAAAGTACTAATGAAATCAGTATGAGGAGGCAATTATTCTGATAAGTATAATAGGCTTGACGGTTTCATATACTCCTGAGGTCATGCTTGATTTATTATTCTAGTATGATGTTGTGAATTGTAATTCTCACATTGAAGTTGTCTTTTTGATAAAGAACATTGTCCATTGCCTCATACATGTGTCTTTATCCCATCAAGTATGTGCTGCCTGACACTTGTAATATAACATCTCCTGTGACATCACTAGTTAATGCACAGCTCTAGAGAACATGGACTTAGATTGGCAGGTGTTCAAATCTAGCAATGTATACCTAGTATGATTCTGTAAGCAAGCAATAACAGGCAGGATTGACTTATCCAACAGATATGATGTAAATAATTTAACTAATTTGTAACATTAGACAAGGAGAGAGATCCCCAAGTGTTATATTCCCTTTTATGGAAAGCATCAGTGTTTAATCCACATCTCTAGAGAATGTGGACCTATGCAGGTGTTCAAATGCAGCAATGTGTAGTTAGTATGATTCTGTAAACAAATAGTAACAGGTTGGACTTGCTTGTTCAACAGATCTGTTGTGTAAAATTCAACTTGGTAGTAGCATTTGGACAGAGAGACAGCAAGCTCCTTCAAGTATTGTACTCACTTTTAGGGATATATACCCAGTTAAACAAAGTGCTCAAGTCATCCTTTGAACTGTTTGTTTTTTGACAACTGTAATATGACTTCTTCTGTGCCACCAATGGTTAATGCACAGCTCTAGATGATGTAGACTTAAATAGACAAGTGTTGAGTCCCAGCAATGTGTACCTAGTATAACTCTGTAAGCAAATAGAGATAGGACTGGCTTATCCAACAGATCTGGTGTTGAGTACAACTTAATGCTAACATGTACATGAATACAGGAGTTTGATCACTCAAACCCCTTTTAGGAAAGCCATACTCTTCCGTAGCATCAGCAGTTAATGCACAGTTCTGCAGAATGTTGACTTAGATACACAAGTGTTTAACTCTGCTATTCATTGACTTGTATTACTGTGCTCAGAATAAAGTGATAACAATCAGAAATGCCTTACTCAAAAGTTGTTAATATGTACAAACATACTTACTGGTAACCTTTTCACAAGTGCAGGATTTCACATTTTCCCATTTAAGGGAGCACACTTGCATTCAAACACATTGCTCATGTTAGCCCTTCATCTGTGAGCCTTCTGACAATTGTGTCCCGAGTCCTTCTCTAGCATCAGCAGCTAATGCATAGGTTTAGGACTGTGAGTTGAATGGGCATATCTTCACATCCAGCACCATATGCCTTGTATGAGTTTATAAAAAAGAGAGGACATTGGTGATATGCTGGAATGGCTTAATCCACATTTGTGGTTTGTGAAATTATATTGTTTATGGATGGGTGGGTGACTTTGATTCCCTAAGTGTTGACTTCCTTGTAAGTATGTTCATTATAACCATATATGTTTTATATTGTCTGTTGCATGACTTGTAGCATAAAGTGGCATCAGTAGTTAATAATTAGTCATAGTAATTGTCATTTCCTGTCCTGTGGCAAAAGTTGCTGAGAATTTGACTTTGGATGCGTGGTTCTGCTGACTGTTGCTCAATGGAGGTTGAGGATAATGATTGGAGGAAAGCAGCAGTATAATACACCTATCTAAAAGTGTTTTAAGCAGCAGTATAATACACCTATATAAAAGTGTTTTAAGCAGCAGTATAATACACCTATATAAAAGTGTTTTTTATGGCAGCTCAAGTAGCTTCCACAGTTCACTGTCAACCTGATGTGATGTTGCAACCGTCTGTGAGGTATGCTGAGTATTGAGAGTCACATATTAGTCTTGCATATTACACAATGCTCATTTTCCAACACAAATCCTAGAGATATGTACTTTCTCAATAGTGTGTTTACTACTTCTGTGTGACAGCATTAGCTAGTACACATGAAATGCAAATGTTACATAGGTAAATGGACTTTCCGGTCTCATCTGATATACATTGAAACAGTGAATCAAGCAGTTTTTGCTACACAATAATAAAGTAATGCACACTTATGTTGTAGTTACTTCTTTGATATAACACTTTCATAGCTGTTCTTGTTCTCACTTTTAGTCATGACCATATTCATTCACAAATATAAACTTTGCTGGTGAACTTTGATGTGATTATTTTCTGGCAAGAGTTCCATCACAGCACAGTTTCATGACAAGTTTGTCATCTCCCATGTTATGATTTCCAGATCTGTAACAGTTTATGCATCATAATAAGTTATTTGTTGCTCCAAATAACATCTATGTTTCTGTGGCACATCCTTGAGCACTGCAGTCTGACTGATTTTCTTTGTCTCGCTTCCTATCCTTCATAACATGCATGCTACTGCTCAAATGCTATTGGATTCACTGTCCCTACTTGTAACAGCAGTATGTACAGCCTTTCCATAATGTTTTGCATTTGTCAATGCATTTATGTACTTGTTTCTCCAGTATTCATGCACTGGGATTTTGACATGTTCTCATGTGCAGTTCAAAAACTTTTATTACTTGCACGTATTTTCCAGCAGCACATTTTTTCTCCTGAAGATTTAATAACTGTTTGTCAATGTGAATAACATTGCCAGTAATGCTTCATATGTCCATGAACATCAGTGTAAACCTTCATTGTCCACTTGTTACAAGACTGCCCCTTACTTATATATTCCTGAATTAGCTATTTTTTTGACATGTACACACTTGGTTCTCTAGTTTGTGGTATACACTCATTCACTCACACACACACACACACACACACATATATATATATATATATATATATATATATATATATATATATATATATATAAAATCACTTCATAATTTCGAAAGACTGAAATCTCGAACTTCAGTTTTTCGAGACAATGAAACTGAATCCACACAACACCGAAAGCCCAAACCACAAAATTTAAAACACAGCAAACACTGGCCCACACTTATACCACAACACACACACACTACAAAATAAAAAAACAAAACAACGCACATCCACAAACCTACATCACAAATAAGAAGGGGGCAAGCCCCCCTGTAACCCCCACCCCCCCTACTTATATATACTAAGTCCGAGATCGCACAAACAGAAAACAAAAGCAAACTCACACACACACACATTCTACAGTCCCTCACACACACACACACACACACACACACACACACACACATATCAGCACACTCACATACACTCAAACTCCCACCCAAATCCCTTATAAAACAGTCACTTACCTGACATTACACCTAAATCCATATACAGCACCGTACACCATCCACATACAACCACGGACATTACATATCATAAAGTCATAACCACAAATTCAAGATATTCAAATTTGCGATTATGCACTTTTGCTATTTCAAAACTTCCACTTTATAGTCTTGAAATGCTGAAATTCGACATTTCAATATTTCGAGATTATAAAGTGTTTCTATATATATATATATATATATATATATATATATATATATATATATATAAGACCAAATCTCAGAAGTTCAAAATACTGAAAACTCAAAATACTGAAAACACAAAGGATACCAACACTTACTATATTCCAGCATAAGTACATGCAGAAACAAATAAAACACAAACCATGTTACTATTCTTCAAGTATAAGCAGTGGGGCAAGCCCCCCTGCACCCCTCCATGTGGGGGGCTGCGCCCCCCTCACCCCCTGCTACTTAAATATATCAACTCTCAGATTGCACTTAGTGTAGTGAGGTGCAATCTCAAAGCTGATATATTTAAGTAGCAGATGGTGTGTGGGGCACAGCCCCCCACATGTGGGGTGCAGGGGGGCTTGCCCCCTGTGTATAGTTGAAGGGTAATACACTTCTGTATGTACTTGTGCTGGAATATAGTAAATGTTGGTATCCTGTATGTTTTCAATATTTTGAGTTTTCAGTATTTTGAACTTTCGAGATTTTGGTCTCAGGATTTTGGGTTTTCAGGATTCTATAGCACTCCCCTATAAATATATATATATATATATATATATATATATACATATACATATACACACACACACACACACACACACATATATATATATATATATATATATATATATATATATATATATATATATATATACATACACACACACACACACATATATATATATATATATATATATATTTTTTTTTTTTTTATATATATATATATATATATATATATATATATATATATATATAAATGTCACTAACTCCAGAATCACCTTACTTTTTACAATACTATTTACTGAAGTATAACATTTTTTTATTGACTGTCAGATTAGTATATTTAAACACTGGAAATGAAGGTAAGCATATTCACTTTTCTTGCACTCATTTTATTTGAAATGTTTGCATTTCTCTGCTTGCTTATTTATTTATTTATTTATTTTGTTTGATAACCAGGTAGAGGTATATGGGCTTGTCCTAGGAGCTATTTCATCCATGACCTAAACACATAGTGAAAGAGGAGCTTGAACGTATTAGACAAATGTACAGTGTCATTATATAAATTAAGTTTAGAAAGAACTCAGATTACTCGAGTCATTTATAATTTAGCAACTACATCACACTAATTAAGTTTTTACAAAGCATTGATAAGATGGTAGCACACATTTAACATCTTCATATACATTTACAGATTCATAATATGTTCTGTTATTTTGAATACCTATGTTCAGAAAAAAATATCTATGCACTGAGAATTCATCATTTTAGAGTCATTTTCTAGTATTCTTATTACTAGTGTTCTTTATTCGTTAGGGGCCCTTCTAATGCATTGTTGTTTCTCTAAGCTCTTAAGTGGATTATTAGTATTGCTCATCTAATTCTAGGTTTTAGTCAATTTTCAAACATAATCCATCATTTTTTTTCTGAGCTCTTAAGTGGATTATTAGTATTGCTTATCTAATTCTGTATCGTATTAACTTTTCAAACTTAAAACAAAGTACCAGCTTTGGCCAGTTGTGTGAGTTGTAACTAGAGATACTGCTAATTAAAAAGCCAGGCAAGTCTGGGTATTGAACGAAGGCTCAATACCAAGAACAATATAACAAATCCAAACAAAATACCAAGGCACTGAACCACACAGCCACGGAACGTGGTTTTTATTATATAAATCAAACAGAGTAAGCACTTTCATGATTAAATATCGCTTCTTCAGACTGTCATATTACAAACCATTTAACTATTTAAACATTTGTTCAGCCTATCAGCTCAAAGTGGTTTCCAGCATCCAATAAAAACATTCATACTATTAACATACATCTTAATAAATCTAAAACACATAAAATACTAAACATAAAATACTAAAGATAAACACGTTAAAAAATACTTCAACATATCAAACAAGCTCACAAAAATTAAGATAGCATTAATGTGGTAAAGTACAAGCCTGTAGGAAGGGTTTTAACATCACAGCATCATTAATCCATGGTGCCTATCTGCTCTACAATACACTATCTATCCATTTTTGTTCTGCCATCTCCATCTTATTTTTTAAATCACTACCCCTAATGTTTTCTCTCAAAACTTCTAATAGAAAAAACATATATGTATGCTGTGACTGGTAATTAACCCTAGCCCCCCTGGTATTTTAAATTGCATAAGAAGTCGGCCATCTTATCATTGGGACTACTGGAAGCTTGGAAGTTTTTGAGCTTTCCACCCATACTGTATCTCTGGCTTTGGAAGCTCCTCCTAGTCTCATCTTCTGTATAGCTGACCATAGATGTTCCTCCCAGTCTCATCTTCTCTGTTTACTTTACTGAGTACCATCAGATGAAATGGGAAGACCCTCCTCTAAACTGATAATGTAATTTGAAATTGCCTTAAAGTGTGTGTTTTTTATTGCTGGTCTTTCTGCCTTTGAATTACCTAAAATTCCTTATAGCTAATTGTTAGATTTATTTCTGGTACCTGTCCACGTTTGGCTAACTAAAGTGTGTATTTACATTAAGAAGACTAGGAGTGCAAGTCTAGTGGCAGTAGAAATGCAATCTGGTCTGTCTGATTTGGGATACACAAAGGTAGGCTTAAATGAAAATTACTTGTTGTGGCTAGTTACTTAATTTATTGGTGATACAGTTTCACTTTTGGCTAAATAAAATGTGTTATTTTTACATTAAGAAGATTGAGACTGGAATTTTAATGGGAGTAGAAAAGGTAGCGTGCTCCATCCCATTTGGAAAACACACATGTAGGCTTAAAGTGATAATTGCTTGTTGTTGTACATATTTAGTTAGTTTTTGATATTTTATTTACTTTGGGGTAATTAAAGTGTTTTTTTTTACATTACCAGAACTGTGCCTGCATTTCTAATGACAGTAAAGATAGCCCAGTTTGTCCATGTTGGGGAAACACTCAGAGAGGCTTAAAGTGACAATTACTTGTTGTAGGTAGTTAATACATTTTCTCTTATAGCTAACCAAAGTGTGTTTTTACATAAAGAAGCCCGAGACTGCATTTATAGTGACAGCAGAAAGGTAGCTGAGTCTGTCCAAGTTGGGAATCACACAACAAGGTGTAAAGGTAGATTGCATCATCAGCCAGAGGTTTTTTAGGAACTTACTTGTTTGGTGTTAATCTGCACTTGACATCTGCTTTTTCTGTGTTTTCACATTAAGAAATTCCAGGATTATCCATCGTCTGGCAGAAGGTGTTTTTTCTGGTGTGTCTGATTTGGGAATCATTGCAGGAAGCTCAAGGTGTAGTTTGTTATTTGCCAGAGGAGTTAGTTTTCAGCTTTTTTTCTATCTACTATAAATTTGTTGTGTTCGCATAGCTCTGTGACCACTTCCACAGAGCTCAACAATGCCTTACAAGTGCTTTCACTGCATCCAAAGCCATCCATAAGCATATTTTCTTGATGTTCATTTTGCACTTGTTTCACTCGGTCATCATTTCTGTTTGATTGGATTTTCAAAGCATTTAATTAACTTTTTGCTAGAAAAATCATAATTTCTCTGTTTAATTTGTAGTGTGTGATTGCTTCAAAATTGCTTTACAGAGGGGCAAATTAGCAAAGGGTTTAGTTGTTCAGTGTTAATCTAGACTTGAGAGCTACTGTTGCTGGGCTTTTACATTAAGAACTTTCAGGATTATCTATCTAGTGACAGAAGGTGTTTACATGGTTTCTCTGAACTGGAGCACTCTGGGGAGCTCAAAGTGTAGTTGCTTATTGGCCAGATGGTTAGTCTTCAGCTTTTTTTCTGTCTACTATAAATTAAGCACAGTTGTGCAGAGCTGCTCACATGGATAGCATTGTCATGTATAGTAGCAAACACTTAGTTTGTAAAATTTACCTATAAAGCTAGGACTTAGGATGTCAATCTGTAACACAGAGAGGCTTTGTGTAGAGTTAAGCTTAGGGGTGCTAGTTAGTGCATTGAACAATGCTAATAACAGATGATAGTACTATCTTATCTAACAATTAGCCTTAACCCTAGATATTACTCAGATGACCCCCTATAAAACCAAGTCCCTAAACCAAGATAGCCCAACCTGTCCTGACAAGATGGATAGGCAATTTCCTAATGTCTGTGTGACCAGCTTGGTAGATATGGACATCTTGATACAGTATAGTAATTGTCTAATATACTCAGACAGCCTTTTAATCCTAAAGAAACTAACACAGGACATGAGATGTATGTTCCTTGCAGGCAAAAATCTTGCTTACAAACAAAGTTGCCAAAGCACACACACACACACACACACACACACACACACACACACACACACACACACACACACACACACTACATCCTTCAGAGATACCACTCACCACACACACGCACACACACACACACACACACACACACACACACATACACACACATAGGCATTCTTATCCTGAGGCATTTAAAAGAAGTCTCTCCAAACCTCAAAGACCTCCTAAGCCATCAAACCTTAACCCCTTACTCTCAGCAATCACTAAAGCACACACCAAGACACAAGCCTACACCTAATGATCCCCAAGAACAAAGCCCATAAGGCAAGCAAACACTTTAGCTAGTACTCTTATCATAGGGGATTGTATTGTCCATTGCAGAGATACGTCTCTATCTGGAGCTAGGATTCACAATACCATGCTCACACTCCAGTCACTGCACCAAAGGTTGCAATAAGATTCTATCATAGCCCACGTGGTGTAAATGACTTGAGGTGTACCTCAGTGGATTATGAAAAGACATTATGAATCTTTCTGAATATGTGTCACAGACAGGTATGTGCCTTGCATTGAGCAGCATTCTACCTTCACCAAGGATAATGCCACAGTATGAACAGAATATTATTGATTTTTATAAATGACTTAGTTGTTGGTATCACTCCAGAGACGACCAATATCTATCAGCGTGGGAGTACATGGTTAACAGACCACTTTACGTTGCCAATGATGGTCTGCACCTGATTACCCTCTAGGCTTTCTGATATTGGCTAAAGCTTTGGCTAATACTTTCTGCTACTTTATGAATATCATATTCTTTATCTACCCCTCAAAGCCTTTTTAGTCAGTGTCAAAATGAAAAAAAACTAATGACATAGCAAAAAAGAAAAAAAAAGAAAAAACTCAAAGTAACTGCTAGAAAAATATGTATTAATGTATATGTTTAGTGCTTATTAGAAGCTAAAAAGGGTTAACACATTTCACTCTATTTTATGTACAGCTTAATTCTGTATGAGATTATAAGATGCTTTTTCAAACTGCAGTATGCTTTCTGAAATTGCAAGATGCTCTCTGACCTAGTATTTGCTAGCACAGCAAAATTCATGTTTATGCCTTTTGGAAATGTACTGAGAAGCAGGTGATCATCTGCTAGGTCAGGAAAATGAATGAATAGTGAATGAATAGAACAATACTGTTTTCTATAATGTGATTGAATATGAACAATCAGCCCTGTTCGTGTTATGAGAACATGCACAGCTGCGGAAAAGAAGAGATACATCAAACAAAGACTGCTTGAAGAAATGAACTGTAATCTGTACTTGCTTTGTGCTCGAATTAGCCATAGTACCTTGAATGGTAACATTGCATAGTGAGAAGTTGTATTAGACCGGTGGTCATCAAGGCTATGTTGTTTTTCTTACAAAGTTTTTTTTGTAAACTTGATATGCCAGCAGAAAATCATGGACAAACAGCTGCTGTGAAATAATATTAAAAGAACTTGTGATTTATTACATCAGCTTAGTAGGCAATACCTTGTAAGAAATGTATAAAAATAGTTTCACTTCCTGATTCTAGTTAGACAAACTCTGTATTAGCACATTTTTGTCTCCTTGCTGCAAGATTAAAGTGCCTTAACCTGAACCTGCTGTGTGTTGATCATTTTGAAGTTATTTTTCCTTTGACAGATTAGTCCTTCGAGCCGGAACTCTCACTTTGCCTCAAGTCAAATGGGACAGGTGGCATGAAATCGTACGGGGAAGAAACCACATCGGTTCTCCTGCTTTGAAAGACCTCCGACTGAATTGTCATTCAAAAGAGGCCAGCCACTTTTCTGATCTGCGACTGGAGGACGAGTCGGTATACGAATCAGAGACGGTCAATCACGGAGGCTCAGGTAAGGTGAGATTTACCTTTTTTTTTCTGTTTTAGATCAGAGACTTGATTGAAAATATCTGTCAGGAGATTTGTTTTGTACAAGTCAGGGACAGAAAGATTGCAGTCTTGTCATAGATCAGGGAAACAGAATAGGTAAGACAGTTATTCTAGATAAACTGTGAAACAGAAAATCGTGGTACCACGTGAGAATAAGAAGGGTTATGTAACATTTTTTAACAATCAGAACAATATGGGTAATAAGTGCACAAAAAGTTCCCAAAACCCACCGCTAACCGAAGATGCAAAATATATGCAATCACAGCGTGCCGACAATGTTAGATACTATACAAAATGGGTTAATAAATATGAATTTAATGGCAAATTAGAAAAATCCTCACTTATTAAACTTGTCAAACAGCTTAAAAGCTGACGCAAAAGGTCAGGTAAAAAAGCAACATCAATTGGGGGTTCCTCAGGCACACAGGTGGATTGAGGAAGCAAACCGTAGGGAGCAAAAAAGTAATAATTCAAAAGCTATGTTTCTAAATAAAGAAGACAATAATTTGGTAATAGCATCAGCTCCTCCACCCCCTCCGCTTCCTGCACTGGAATATGAAGTGAGTGGACAAGCTGTTCCACCTCCGCTATACCCGGCTGTTACCGCAAAGCCAAGGCCGTATGTTAGAGATTCCATCGAGATTAGGTCTCGAACATGTAACTTAAGAAGAGATATTGAATTATATGAAATAAACAAAAATTCACGAGCTATGAGTGAAGAAGAGATATGTCCACTCATAGAATTACCAAATCCGCAGGCAGGACAGGCAGGACAGGACCCAGCTCTCCTAGTATATAGACCGTGGACACCGGAAGACATCCGGAAAGCCACAGAGGGAATTCCCCATCCAACAGTTAATTTTAGAAAATTCTTAGAAGACTTACAGGGCATGAGGTAAAGCTATCATTTAAATGGAGAAGTAGAAGAAAAAGTAGTCAGACAGATCGTAGGTCCAGATTGGCACATGATCAGTGGCAACTGGAATCCCCGTGATGCAGAACACAAGCCACTCCCACATAGCAATGCAGAACTGGATAACAGAGTGAAAGGTCTAACAGACCGAATCTCTGAGAAATGGAAGCCTAGGGCAGACTGGACTTGCATTAATCAATGCATCCAACAGGAAGGTGAAACTGTTGACAGGTATTATCCTAGATTATTAGAGTGTTTTAATAACCATTGTGGAATGCAGGTACCTGAAGATCAAACACATGATTCCCCATATGAGCAGCCATTAAACAATACATTTTTGAAAGGCAATATTTTGCCTATAAGCAGCTTTATTACAAAGCACATGGTAGACCATCGTACAAGTAGATTACAGTCACTACTTGAATATGCTAGGCATGCCGAAAGGCATTTTAACAGTAAAAAGAAAAAGAAAGCCCAAGTATTTGCTGTAGAGAATGGAGCAGAAGTTTATGTAGTACAGTCCAGAAAAAAGGGCAAGAAAAATGCCCAGGGAAACAAACAATCTGATAAATGATCAGAAGAGTCTGAAGAGAGAAAGAAAAGGGGTGAATGTTTTAAATACAGAAAAAAGGGACATTTAGCAAGGGATTGCAAGCAAAACAAGAAGGTAGCCATGGAAGATAAGGAGGGTGAGGACTGACTATATGATAGTCAAGAATCACTAGAAGGGAGTAACTGAGAAAAGACAAATGCAATTGTGATAGAGGGAATAGAGGATGTGATAGAAGAAATAGAGGAAGTACAAGAAATCACCGATGGTGAAGAAAGTGAAATTTTGGACTTAGCATTATTGAGCCTGGAGCTCTATTTAGCAGACACAAAACCGGAAGTTACACTTTTGGTAGAGGGGAGGGAAGTTAAATTCCTGGGTGACTCAGGGGCTTCACGAACCCTGATACATCCTTCCAAACTACCAGAAAATTCAGAATCACTTGATTACATATTAGTGAAAGCAGCTAATGGACAGCTGTATCGGGAGCCATTCTCCCACAACATAGCAATAACTGACCCTGTTTCAGGGATGACCCAGAAAAGCAAAATTGTTGTTTCTGCAAAATGCCCAGTGAACCATTTGGGCAGACATCTTATGCAGATATTTGGCATAGCAGTAGTACCGACTATGCAGGATATGGAAGCACAGCGACAAATGGATACTTTTGTGGTGCGACCGGAGGGTGAACCATTTTATTGGTACAGCCAGGACTTAGTTACAACTGGTCCAGGGGCAGTAACTGAAGAACTGATGAATGTAGCCATCAGTAAGCCCCCCTCCCTTGACACTGATAAACAGCATTTGTTGCACTGTACTCTGTATTATTGTAGCACACCAGGACCTGATAAGGAATATGAGCAAGAACTGTTTAAAAACCATGCAAAGAGATTAGTATTACATAATCTGTACTGGGACACAGAAGGGAACAGTGTAGTTAGCTGCTCATTGCCCCAGGAATTCTTTGCACTCTATAAATCTAATCAATTACCACATGTTAGTTTAACCAAAGACAAGAATGTGAAATAAACAGATCTTGGAGAAAAAGTCACAAAGTGGGAGAAACAAACAGAGTTAGAATTGTCAGAACAGGGAATACAAAAACAGAAGTTAAATTGGATAACGCAGACACACCCAGCTGTACACTTGCAGTCTAGCGAGGACAGCTGATTAGCACTCTTACTAGAAGAGGAAGAAAAAGCTTTACGGAGCATACCAGAAACTCTCTGGTCAACAGGGAAATCAGATGTAGGACTAATTCGTACAGCAGGACCAGTTACTATTATGCCAAAATCAGCATTCAGACCTCAAAAGAGAGAGTATCCCTTAAAGAAGGATGCAGAAATAGGAATCAAACCTATAATAGCAGCTTTACTTAAGGAAGAAGTACTGATAGAATCTCCCGATTCACCATGTAACATGCCCTTATTTCCTGTTAGGAAAGCAAACAGAGAATGGCGTATGGTCCAAGACCTACAAGCTGTAAATGATGCAGTAATACCTAGAGCACCTACGGTGCCAGATCCACACACCCTATTGAATGATTTGAAGCCTCAACAGAAGTATTTCTCTGTGGTAGATATTAGCAATGTGTTCTTTTCAATACCGATACACCCTGACAGCCAACATTGGTTTGCATTCACATTTCAGGGGAAAAGATATACATGCACGTGACTACCACAGGGGTATTGTGAAAGCCCAACAATATTTGCACAGGAGATGGCAAGCAACGTGGCAGGATTTAGCCCACCAAGAGGCAGCCAAATTTTACTTTATGTAGACAACATCCTGCTGGCATCCCCCACCCAGCAAGAATGTAAAGAAGATACCATAGCATTACTACAATTTTTAGCCACTCAAGGACATAAAGTAAACAAAAACAAATTGCAGCTTTGGAGAAAGCAGTTTAAATACCTGGGATATGTAATATCCAAAGAAGGCAGAACATTAGATGAAGATAGAAAAATAGCAATTTTACAAGCACCCAAACCAACTACCAAGAAGGAAATGATGTCCTTCCTGGGCACGACTAATTTCTGTCGGAGTTGGATTCCAAACTATGCCTTGGAGTCTGCTCCATTGACCAACTTGATATACAAGAAGCCTATGGCAGCACAAGATTTATTACAATGGGCACCAGAAGCAGAATCAGCTTTCTGCAAACTGAAACAACTGATAGCATCCTCATTAGTTTTAGGATTACCAAACTATCATAAATGTTTTTTTCCAAACTGTAGATTGTAAACAAGGTTACATGACATCAGTATTAACACAGCAGCATGGGGATAAGCAATGCCCCATAGCTTATTATTCATCACAGCTGGACCCAGTGGCGTGAACCCTGCCCCACTGTGTACAAGCAATAGTTGCAGCTGCAATGGCAGTACAGGCTTCGGCCTCAGTAGTGTTGTTCCACCCTCTCACATTGAGAGCGCCTAATGCAGTCGCAATTATTTTACTGCAAGAAAAAGTAGCATATCTTTCTCCTGCTAGACATCTTTCCTGTATGACTATACTCTTGAGCCAACCTCATATGACAATTGAACGATGTACAACTTTAAACCCGTCTACCTTGCTTCTGAATCCTGCGGATGGCACACCACACAGCTGCCTGCAGGAAATTGAGCAAAAGTCACTGCCTAGAAAAGATCTAATGGATGTTCCCTTGGATGATGCCGAGGTGACATATTACGTGGACAGCTCTGGTCCTACAGGACAGAATCTAGTGGGGTATGCAGTAGTTTCTGATACTGAGATTTTAGAAGCAAAGTCTTTACCACACAACTTATCTGCACAAGCAGCAGAATTGATTGCTTTGACAAGGGCATGTACCTTGGCAAAGGGTAAATGTGTGAAAATTTTTACTGACAGCCAGTACGCTTTTTCTACTGTACATGTTTTTGCACAACAGTGAAAAAATAGAGGAATGATAACATCTACTGGTAAACTGATTAATCATGCGCAATTTATTTTAGATTTGTTAGAATCTATTCAGTTACCTCAGAAAGTAGCTATTTGTAAATGTGTAGCTCATACCAAGCAACAGGATAGGATTTCAAAAGGAAATGCGAGAGCTGATATAGCTGCAAAACAGGCAGCTTCAGCTTCAGAAGTATTTATTTTGAGTGAGGAATTACAACCTTCTGAGATTTTAGATTTAGAAATGTTAAAAACAATGCAGAGACTTACTACAAATGTAGAAAAACAGAAATGGATAAAACGAGGAGCAATTCTTGAGAAAAGGCTGTACATCTCCAAAGAAGGAAAACCAATTTTGCCGTCTAACTTGTTTAGATATGCAGCTTTGTTGAGCCATGGGCAGTGCCATGTCTCAACAGGGGGGATGGTACAGTTAGTGAACCGAGTGTTCCACTGCATATGTATTTACAAACTACACAAAAAATTTTTGTGCAGCATGCCATGTTTGTAACAGGCATCATGCACAAGGGGCATTGAAGCCTAAGCAAGGGAGTTTCCCAACACCACCGTACCCATTCCATACTATCTGTATGGATTTCATAGAACTAAACAAATGTGAAAATAAGAAATATTGTCTTGTCATTATAGATATGTTTTCCAAATGGGTGGAAGCTTTTCCGACCAAAAATCCAGATGCAGCTACTGTTGCAAAAGTCCTTGTTAAAGAAATTATTCCTAGATTTGGCATACCGGAAAAGATCTACAGTGACAATGGCACACACTTTGTAAATCAAACCATACAACAGTTGAGTCGATATTTCAGAATTTCCTTAAAAAAACATTGTGCATACCACCCCCAATCCACAGGATTAGTAGAGAGGCATAATGGGGTTTTGAAAAACAAACTTAGGAAATTGATTAGTGAGACACACAAGAACTGTGTGCACTGCCTGCCTCTGGCACTGTTGAGCATGAGAACTGTTCCAAATGCAAAGGGGTTAACTCCTTTTGAAATACTGTTTGGGAGGGCATATTATATACCTCAGTGGAAACCTCTCATGCCTGCAGACCAGTAGGCTGACAGTTCACTTGCAGAGTATATGAGATGACTTTTAAGTAATAAACAACTTTTGCAGTTAAATTCTGTTTGAGATAAAGAACAAACCAGACCATCGGAAGCAGCAGTAGTCCCAGGCACGTGGGTCTGGGTGAAAGTTATCAAGAGAAGGAACTGGACCACACCGAAGTGGGAAGGGCCGTACCAAGTGCTACTGTCAACACCCACTGCAGTCAAGATCGCAGAGCGAGCATCCTGGATTCATCTGACACACTGTAAATTTGTTAAAAACTTTGAACTGGACAAAAAACTTGTTACTGTTACACAAGAACAAAATGACCAGATGCGGAGCAAATAGAAATGCTGAACAACTTCAGAAGTATTGCATGATCATTCTGTTGGCCATACTGATAACATTAATCTTTTTGTTGTGGCCTTTCCTTTTTCCAGCCACACGAGCTGAAGTGAATAAACGTGAATCATTCATAGACTGGCATCCAAACTTTAACACTTACCAAGCAATTAAATATGTGTATGCTGAAACTTTTAATGTTTCAAATTGCTGGATCTGCACTGCTATACCGACAGCATACGGGGGGATTATTAATGACTGCTGTCCCCCTAGGGGTCAATGAGACCTGGGAAAATTTGCTTTTGAATACTACAACTGTAAAATCACAAGACAAAATATCATTGTACCTGCCTGTTACACAAAAGGGAATTGTATGTTTTTACAAAAATGATACTGTTCAGGTAGGTTGGAGTAATTGTAATGTGACTATTCCTTACAGATGTTATACCAAAGCCAATAATGCAGGTTATATATGTGATGCAAACTATGACTCATATCTTGAGTCGATTCATAAGACTATTGATGAGCTAGAACGTAATCCTGTTCTTTTAAAACAACTATCTATTATTGATAAGAAAATTTTCATGCAGGGCAAGTGTATATTAATACTAAAGTAGAGAATTGTTATTTTGTTTGTGGGAAAAAGGCATACAAATGGTTACCTGAGAACTGGTCCGGCAGTTGTTTTCTGGGTTACCTGGTTCCGGCCATACGACACACTGCAGTTTTGCCTCCGGGAAGAATTCAAAATGTCAGAGAGGTCACCAAGAAAACTGGAAATCTAATCAGAAGGCCTGAAAATCCAGTGGGACGAATCGATGCAGACTGGAGAAACCATAATTCCGTGAAAAACAAAGACAAACTGACACACATGAACTTGAGTGACACTATTATATCATGTGCAGGTATAGCCCCTGCATATGACGCAGTGAAATCGATTTGGGAGCTGAGAAAACTGTCCAAACTTCTTGAAGTAATGAGTAATGCAACTTTTTTCTGCTCTCGAGTTAATGACTGATGAACTGAATGCTATGAGAACTGTGGTGCTTCAAAACCGCATGGCTCTTGACTTCACCCTAGCGGCGAAAGGTGGTACATGCGCTTTAATAAAAGAGGAGTGCTTTTCGTATATTCCTGACAACTAACATGAGATAAACGATCATCTTGAGGTGATTCAGCAAGTGTCAGCCGTGACCAAACCAGGCCCAAACCCACTGACTGACTTTTTCCAGAATTTGTTTGGTGGGTGGGGTAGCATCCTAATGAATGTCCTGATTGCCATTTGTGTGGGATTACTCCTATTAGGAGTGTGTGTTTGTTGTGGTATTCCCTGCATGAAAAGATTGATCAAAGATTTTATAAACATGTCAGTTTCTGAGACTTTATATCAAAGTACTGAAACTGAAGAACTGCTGAAAAATGAAACACTTTCATAAGTTTAAACTGAATGACTCTCTTAACTGCAAATTCTGAGTAGAAAGAGGTTAGGAGAAGAAGCAATTGTTTATGCTTTTGAAAATAGAATAAAAAGTATTAACAGGGGGGGAAATGTTAGAAAAATATGTATTAATGTATATGTTTAGTGTTTATTAGAAGCTAAAAGGGTTAGCACATTTCATTCTATTTTATGTACAGCTTAATTCTGTATGAGATTATAAGATGCTTTTTCAAACTGCAGTATACTTTCTGAAATTGCAAGATGCTCTCTGACCTAGTATTTGCTAGCACAGCAAAATTCATGTTTATGCCTTTTGGAAATGTACTGAGAAGCAGGTGATTATCTGCTAGGTCAGGAAAATGAATGAATAGTGAATGAATAGAACAATACTGTTTTCTATAATGTGATTGAATATGAAAAATCAGCCCTGTTCGTGTTATGAGAACATGCACAGCTGTGGAAAAGAAGAGATACATCAAACAAAGACTGCTTGAAGAAACGAACTGTAATCTGTACTTGCTTTGTGCTCGAATTAGCCATAATACCTTGAATGGTAATATTGCATAGTGAGAAGTTGTATCAGACCGGTGGTCATCAAGGCCACATTGTTTTTCTTAGGAAGTTTTTTTGTAAACTTGATATGCCAGCAGAAAATCATGGACAAACAACTGCTGTGAAATAATATTAAAAGAACTTGTGATTTATTATGTCAGCTTAGTAGGCAATACCTTGTAAGAAATGTATAAAAATAGTTTCACTTCCTGATTCTAGTTAAACAAACTCTGTATTAGCACGTTTTTGTCTCCTTGCTGCAAGATTAAAGTGCCTTAACCTGAACCTGCTGTGTGTTGATCATTTTGAAGTTATTTTTGCTTTGACAGTAACCTTAAGGTGTCACTGCTCAATGCTATCAGCCTAAACAAGAAACTTCACAACCTACAATCTCTCATCACTCTGGAGAATGTAAACATCTGTGATGTTACCAAGACTTAGCTTAAAGCCATAAAAAGTACTCCAGCAGTGCAAGGCTGCAGTGCCTTCTACTCATTCAAGCCAACAGCAGCACAGACAGCTAAAGCTGGATGTGTCTTGATCTACTTTAGCAGCAAATACAACTCCAGGTTGGTTAAACAGGATGATGCCTTGGAGTTTATCCATGTCCAAGTCTTCATAAACAAAGTTACTTACCATGTTCTGGACAGCTGCAGAGGACTTTCTATCACCCACAAAGTTCACACCTCATACCTAGGGCTACTACAGGCACTCACCATCCATCCAAATACTCTATTCATGGGAGACCTTAGATATCCCTCTATAGACTGGAAAATGTACACTGTCTCTAACTTACAAGCACAATGTTTCCTGGACTTTATCAGCATGAACACCCTGTACCAGATAATCTGTACTCCGACCAGAGGATCAAACATACTTGACATAGTAATGACCAACAGGAGAGGGCATTACACCCTCCCCATGTCTCGTTGTCATTGGTTATGTCAGAACACAATGTTGTCTACATTGAAATAAAAATCAACCCAGAAAGCCCAACTAAACTGATAGGGTGTAGTTTGCTTTAGAATAGTTCCCTATTAAGTAACATTTTGTCAAAATTCATGACTCTCCCAAACCCTGGAAACACAGCTACCTATGCAGAATTATTCACAGAAATCCTGTACAAAGATGCAAGTGGCTACTGTACCTGATAGAAGTAAGTCAAAATCTAACACCATAAAAAATCCTACTGGTATAATCCTTACCTTAACAAGGTATATAATAAAAGAAAAAAGTCATGGCAAAAATCAGAAAGAGCAACTCTCATAGAGACAAGAGCTCTCTGATTCAACAAAAGAAGAAACTAGCAGGTCTAATAATGCCCAACAAGGCCAATTGTGAAGTTGGGATAGCCTGCCAAGCTAAGAACAATCACACGGCCTTCTTCAGCTATGTCAGGAGTCTTACAAGTAACACTCAGCAGTGTGCAGCACAGGTAGCAAATGATATTACCTTCACTGACTAGACTGACATAGAGAATCTACTGGCTGATACATTTAGCTCTCTCTTCACCCCCTACTCTCTCCACAACCTCCTGTGAGATCCATTCTAGCATATCCCCCAACTATCAACAGGTAGCAGGTCCTGAAGGTGCCCGCTAAGGCCAAACACACTGCTTCATTGGGCCCTGAGAATATCCCTGGTTGCATCTAAGTAGCCTAAAACATGATCTAATAGAAAAATGAATGACCTAGCAGGACCACTTGAGGTACTTAAAGCCTCAAAACAGGTTACAAGCCATGTGAAAGGAGGGCCATGATGGTCATCCATCTTCATATGGATGGACCATCAGCCAGTCCTTGGAACTACAGACCCATCAGTCTGACAAGTCTAATATACAAAGCCATGGAACAAAGTATCATAGATATGATCAAGAAGGACATTGGCAACTAATGAAATGGACCCATCCCAATTTAGCTTTGCTAAAGAAAGGTCTTGCCTACTCAACCTGGAAGACTTTTTGGAGAGGGTCATCAAGGCTGTGGATGAGGGAAAATGTTGCATACCAACTACCTTGACCTGGACAAGATGTTCAAGACAATACTCTGCTCGGGTATTGTTGACAAACTCTCAGATCTAGGCATAAATCCCTACATAACTCAATGAATTGCAGGCTGGCTTGCAGATAGGACCCAAGAAGTGTTGTCCCTGCTGCTGTTTGGCATCCACTTCTCAGAAGTGAAGACAAATGCCAAAGGCCTCTGGCTCACCAAGTTTGCAGATGAGTGCAAATTAAGAGCCATCACAGATTCCCCCCACAACACCAACATCCTACAAGAGGGCCTAACACAGACAAACGACCGGTGCCAAAGCTACAGAATAAAACTCAATGAGAAGAAATGCACTATAGTACCCTTTGGGAAATCATCAATCTAAGATAATTACTTCATCAATAAAACACCCCTAAGAGTTGACCTGATAGTTAGGGATCTTGTCTTCGACTAATGCATAGCCAAGATAGTAATAAAATCATTCTTTGTCATCCAGCTCCAAGAAATTTATAGTACCACTCTTCTTAGTCCTTATCAAAACCATCATTGAGTATAGTGCCCCCTTTGGCATGTACCAAGCCAGGCACTTGCAACAGTTGGAATGCCCTCAAAGGTTCCTCACCAGTAGAATCCAAGGTATGAATACCTTGTCCTACATAGATTGCCTAGCTCTGTACTCGGTTTCCTACAGGTTAGATGCGATCTATGCCTGGTATATTAGGCATCCTCAGATCCAGCTCTGATGGATCCCTTGCACATCCACAAAACAAACAGCACCAGAAACACTAAATCCAAGGATCTGAACTTTGTCTGCAACATAAATAGAACATAATTGAGAGACTGATATGTGTCTAAAAGGATCCCTGCTATATGAAATAAGCTCCCAATCTACATGAAGCAGAGTACATCCTCAACACTAATCAAACAAAATCTTTATTATTGGATGGGAAGTCACAGATTCACCCCTGGTCTGCATCCCATGTCTCTGATAGAGGTTGAAAGTAAGTAAATTAACCCCCAATTAATATACCCCCACCACCACATAACCCTTAGCTACCGCCTTATTAACCTATGCTACCATATAGGCATCCAAGATACTCGAGGACACAAGTGGATTGGGTTGCACTGCTAGGCTTATAAAGACCCTTGTCATCATTAGCCTAGTATAAATGTATAAACAGCCAGTTTTCTGGATATGTGACAAAAAAAAAAAACAATAACTCATAACCTATTGCACTTTTCTGTGACTGTTCCAAGAGTTAATTACTGGGGTGTCTTTCTTTTAATATGTACATACCCAAGATACAGGAACACTGGTTTAACATTAAACCACTGGGATATGGTTCCTGATTCATCACTTCTTTATAATGCCTCTGAAGCACATACAGTACACCATTAGCTGTAAATGATTCCTTGCTTATTGGACTTATGACTTGATTTGACCATCCAGTGATAAGCACCAACAAATCAAAATTATAGTGCATTATAAAGAAAAACTGTCTCAGTTAAAACTCTTCTGTTATGGGAACACTATTATTGAAGGTATAACTCTCACTTTTTCCTATAACTTTCAGCTTAAAAGTGACCTTTACTTCACTGCAGTCACAAAATTGTAAGCATCAGGCATGGATGTCTGCATCAAATCAAGATCTGTTTAATTTATTTTATTTTTTATTTTATTTCAGTTTGATTACCAGGGAAGTCCACTGGGCCAGAGGTGTGCCCATTTTCAGTGGAGGCCCGGGGAGAAAAGCTCCAATAAGCAATATGGTTACAAAGGGTTGCATAATGCAATGGAAATACATACAAACATGGTTACGAAGGTTACTAAATACATATATGAGGTCATGCAGTCAGGTACAGGTGGATAGAATAACATTGAAATGCAATTTTGATCTAGGTAGAACAGCTAGTAGGTATTTACATTCAGAACAGTAAGTTTAGACTCATTGGGCAATAAGCTTCAGTGAATTACTTGATATTTACAATATATACAATACTTGGAGTTGAGAGAGAGAGATTGTTTAGTCTGAGAAAGTTAGCTAGATTAGTTAGGAGAATAGAAAAGAGGTAATAGTGTAGAGAAGAGCAGGAGTATGGAAAGCTCAAAGGGTAAAATTGTGAGATTTTAGGTAGGGTGAAAGCAGGAACATTTACGTTTAGTGGATAGGTAAGAGAAAAGTAGGGTTTTGAAGGTTTCAGGGTTAGGTGTGGTCCTGAGCAAAGGAGGGAGAGAGTTCCATTTTTTGCCTATAGTGAAGGAGAGAAGGAGTTGGCCTGCAGGGTGTTTGGGTTTGTGGACAGAGATTAAATTTTGGTGTTCAGATCTCAGAGATCTGGTTGGGATGTATGGGGGAAGGATGTTTGTTAAGGCTGGGCATTTTTCTGGAAAGAATATTAGTTTGTGTGCGGTGATTAGTTGGAGATAGTCAAGGAGGTTTGAGAGTTCAAGCCAGTTCAGAGATTGTAGGGTTAGGCAGTGGTGAGTGGAGGTTTTGGATTTTGTTGCGAATTTAGAGATTTTATTATAGCAAGTTTTGAATTTAGAGGTGTTGGAAGAGGAAAGGTTAGTTAGTAAAGGGGCTCTATATAGTAGAGAGGGTAGGAGGTAGGTATTAGCGATAGTTTGCCTTGCGGAGTTGGAGAGAAAGTGGTTATTTCTATACAGCATGCCTAGTTTTTGATGGGTTTTCTTTATGTTTTGTTGGATGTGGATATCAAATTTAAGGTGTTCATCTATGGTAATGCCGAGGAGTTTTGCAGAATGGACCACTTCTATGGCAGAGTTGTTTTGGCTAAGGACTGTAAAAGCATTCCTGTCAAGGAGAAATTTCTAGAGGGAGGAAAGAGAAGTATTTTGGATTTATTGGAAAAAGCTGTTTGAGTTTTAGTCAGGAGTTCAGGTAGGTTGGAGGCGGTACAGACTAAGGTAGAGTCATCTGCATATTGGATAACTGTTGTGTCAGGGATGACTGAGTGAAGGTTGTTAATGAAAAATGTTGAAAAGCATGGGTCCGAGGATGGACCCCTGGGGAACACCGGTGGGTGTTGGCAAGAAGGAGGAAGTAGAGTTCTTCCATCTGACAGCTTGAGATCTGTCAGATAGGTAGCTGGAGAACCAGGAAAGGGTGTCAGGGGAGAGATGAAGGTTGGAGAGATGAAAGAAAAGTTGCTTGTGGGAAATGGTATCAAAGGCTTTGGAAAGGTCAAGCAGTATAGTGGATACAAGTAATCCAGAGTCACGTGCTTGATTTACTGTGTCTAAGAAGGATAGTAAGGCAGTAGTGGTGCTGTGGCCAGGGCGGAAGCCATGCTGGGTAGGAGTTATTAGGTGATTCTGAGTTAAAAAAGGCATAAGTTGGTGATGGACACATTTTTCAAGTATTTTTGAAAGTGGAGAGAGAAGGGCAATTGGGCGGAAATTGGAGGTATTGTAGTTTTTGCCTCCTTTGTGGAGAGGTAGAATGAAGGCAGATCTCCAGAGTCTGGGTACATATGATTCTTTTAAAGATCTGTTAATTAGGATGCTGATAGGGAAAGCAATACCATCAGCAGCAGATTTGAGGAAGGAGGAGGGTAAGTTGTCAGGGGCATTTGAGCAAGGCTTTAGTTTTGATAGGAGTATTTTTATGAAAGTAGTAGGTACAGGTTTGAGTTGGAAATTAAGTGTACTGTTATTAGGGGTGTTGTGAGTAGAGGAGAGAGAGATGGTTGGATTACTGTTGGAAAAGATTTGGTTAGAGTAGCTATGGATTCTGTAAAAAATGTGTTGAAGTGAGAGCATAGTTCTGAGTCAGTTAAGCTAGGATCAGGGCAGGGATTATTCCTAGATCCTGGGTGGAGTAAGGAATTTATACCTTTCCAGAATTGTTTTGGGTTCTTGTTATTGTTGGATTGAAGTTTGTTGTAGTAGTTTTTTTTTGTCAGAGGTTATTAGTTTCTTTACTTGGTTGCGGAGTTGGGTGTATTGAAGTAAGGTAGAGGGTATCTTATTTTTTTGGTATAGCTTCCAGGATTTGTCCCTGCAGTGCATGATCTGTTTAGTTTCCTTGGATAGCCAAGGAGCAGAATTAGTCTTGATTCGTTTGTTTCTTGGAGGGGCTTGGGAGTTGAGGGTTTTTAGGAAGATAGAGTTGAAATATTCTACTGCATTGTCAAGAGGAAGAGTATAAAGGATTTGCCAGTTTGTATATTTAAAAGTGTTTGAAAATTGTGTGGGGTTGAAGTTGCTGAGATTGCGAGTGTGAATATAGTGATGTTGGTGTTTACTGTTGTTGGTTGAGCGATGTATGAAAGCAGGGAGATGGTCACTGAATGTGTCTGGGATAGTACGAGAGAGAGTTATTTTATCAGGATGGGAGACTAGGATCCAGTCGATGATGGATCCTGGGGGGGGGGGGTTGTTTGGGCGTGTAGTTGTATGAATTACTTGGGAGAAACTGTAAAGGTTGATGAATAAGGAGGGGGAAGGTGAGTTGATTTTATTCCAATCAATATTGACATAACCTAGAATGTAGGTTTCGAATTTTATTTTAGTTGAGGCCCAGTGAAGGATATTTTCAAGGGAAGAGATGTTATCACCTGGGGAAATATATAGGGAGATAATGCATATATTTTTATGTTTATTTAGTTGTAGGAGACTGGCAGTTAGTTCAGTGTTTTTGAAGTTTGGAATTGGAGTTTGTAGAGGGATTAGTGAGAGCTGATTGGAGTAGATTAGAGTGGAGCCTCCACCTTTTCTGTTTAAACGGTCATTTCTATGGATTTGGAATCCAAGGGGAAGGATTTCGGAGTCAGCTATATGGGGTTTTAGCCAGGTTTCTGAGATGGCTAGGATGTCAGGTTGGTTATGGGAAATCCAAGCTTGTATTTGGTGTATTTTGTTATTAAGGCTTTGGGCATTTATGGTGAAGAACTTAAGGGTGTTGTGAGAGGATGTAGGAAAAGGGGAGGGAGAGGGAATATTGGATGGTTGTAGTGGATGAGGTGGGAGTGGGGAGGAGTTTGTAGTGTGGCAAGGGCCAGGGTTAGGATGGATATCTCCAGATAAGGTTAGGTTACTATTGGGAATAACCTTTAGTCTTTTGGGTTTGTTGAGAAGGAAGTGGTTTGGGGCTAGTGTAGATTTAAGAGTGATGGTATTTGTTGTGGTGGAGAAGAATTTGGGGTGGAATATGTGCAGTATGCTGGCGGAGATAAGAGAGGATGTTATTGTATGGAAGTGGGATGCAAGGAGAGGATGAGTGTGAGTGCATGGGATGGTTTGTGTAGGAGGTAGGCATAGGGGAGGTTTGGAAGAGAAAGAAGTAGCAAAGTAAAGAGGAATTATTATGAAACAAGAAGGGAGAATGGGACAAGGATAGTAGTAATAATGGTGTGTGAGAACATAGTTGGAGAATGTACTGGAAATGAAGGGAGAGATATGAGGATGTTCTATAGGTAAAGGAGGAGAAGAAGTAGAGGAGGTAGAAGTGGTTTAGAGTCTTTACAGGGAGAGACAGAGACCGAGTAGGGAGGAAGGGGTGGGTCATGTAGGGTAGGGAGGAGTTAGGAAGGGAGTGTTTTTTTGGAGAGGAAGGTGATTAGATAAGTGATTTGGATGGGAGGAGATTAGGTAGGGATAAATGTAGGTGCTGGGGCGGATGGAATTTGGGGCAGGGTAGGGGCGGAGTGAGCCGTAGGAGTGAACAGCGGGGCAGAGCCAGAGGAAGGAAAAATGTGAAGAAAACTATCAGTGGAGTGTAAGAGCCAGAGGGTAAGTTTGGACAGTTATGCTAAGTAAAAAGCCTGACAGCAAGTTAGGGTTGAGGTTGGAAAGTGAGAGAGAAATAACAGTAGAAGGACGGGTGTGTGAGGGAATAAAGATAGGTAAGTATTGAGTGGGAAAGTGAACAAGGTATTCCAAGGAGGATAGAGAGACTGGGATCAGAAAAAGAGTTATCTAAGAAGTAAGTGGGTGAGATAAGGAGAGAAGTGGGAAAGAAGCTAGGGATAGCAGGAAGGTGGAAAAGCACCACCTAGTGGGTAGTCAAATTAGTACAATGGAGAGCCCTATAGGGGAAAATGCTGTTGGTGAAAGGAAGGAGCTTGCATGCGTTAGGAATGGAGTAAAGAAATATGGAGGGGGAATACAGTTATGTTAAAGGACAGGAAGTGCAAGAATAAGTGAAATAGGGAGAGAACTGAATTCAGTGGGCAAAGAGAGGGAGTGCTTTGGCTGCTGGCTGGCCTGGCAGGGATGCGTACAGCGATCTACTGGAGAGTATGTATTATCTACACACTGGCAAAAATAAATATAGCACTACACATACTTTCACTGACAATGCTTTGCAGGGAGCTGGAGTGGGTTTTACTTGAGAGATAGACTGTCCTGTTTGTGGGTTCCTTAGTGTGGAATTCCAGAAGGGTACAGTCGGAGATGAGAGCAGGAGTAGACAGGAACACAGGCTGAAATATGCAAGGAGAGAAAAATGGGTAATAAAGCAAATAATACAAGATTCAGGAGCTTAAAGTAGACAGTTAGGTAATACACAATAAGTTTGCTTGTTAAAATTGGCTAAAGCAACGCTAAAAAAAAGTTTACATCAACAAATTTAAATACCATTGAAACAACAATTAACAAGGCACAGAAGAGAAAATGTGATTTAATGCAGGCACTGCTCACGCATTAGCTAAACGGTAGAGTCAGTAAAAAAGCAAGTTACAGTCCGGGATCTGTGGGACGCTAAATGCTTCAGGTAGGTTGGGGTTTTAAACTCCAGCTAGAGCTACAAACAGAAACAATATTTGGTCAGCACCAAGTACATCCAATTACATTGGGATGCAGATAGAGAGGCATTGTAATGCAGGTCTCAAACTGCGTATTTCTTTAACTGAGGTGCATATTTCTAGGAGGGAAATTATAAGCAAGAGTTCTACAAAAGGTGAGAACATAAATTGGAGTGCAGAACGCCAGGTTGATTGAGTGACTTGCACAATATTCGAGCAGATACTCGAGCGACACAAGCTCCGCACAGCTGTTACAGGAGCCTCATTCTAATCGCTAACAGCCAGGGCATATGAGAGATACATTTCCTTCAGGGGAAATCCAGACAATTTAAATAACAGTTTGCTAACACAGGAGCCTCATTCTAATCGCTAACAGCCAGGGCATCCGAAAGATACATCTCACTCAGGGGAAATCCAGATAATTCAATATAACAGTTCGCTAACACAGATTTAGTGAAACAGCATCAAAGTAGCCGAGACCGCGTGCAAAGCGCTACAGTAAGTGAGCGTTAGCACCGGCAATGTACATACGGTTCCCTATTTAGCCGACCACTAGTAGGCAGGCACAAACAAATTAAAATACAGTTTGCAACGTTTATTTAAACAAATAAGTCATTCAAAGGATATACATAATTATGAAAAGTAAGCTCATGTTTATTGCTTCCCTATTTACTCTAAACTGCAAAGATGTATTTTACAAAACTAGAATGTGCTTAGAACAAAACAGCTACTAGCAACAATAAACACCGCATAAGAGAAGCTAGCTTTATCAGTTAACATTATACAACATAACACCACCTTAAGTCAGTTAAACAAATTGAACGGCTTGACCTCATTTGAAATATATACTAACCACTTAAAATTCATACACAAGCTCATTTGCATGATGTTCATAAAGCAGAGAAATACAGTAAATATGGTAATAGTCTGTTGTCTCACCACATTCCATTTCTGTTAAACTCACTTCATTCTACAACTGTAGTAGACTTTCAAAAAAATATATAATTTCTCAGTTGTTAGCATGGTCTGTTTCAAAAATTTTTACTAGTGAGTTACACAAATGACTTTACAAACAGCCCTTCCCTGAGCTTTTTAACTATTTCAACTTAAATAAGTAGATACACACACACACACACACACACACACACACACACACACACACCAACTGGAGCAACAAACAGCATCAACATGTAAGATATCTTATCCTGGATACTAAGAAACATTTTTGCAGTACTGGAAGATGTAAACATCAATTTACCAGTATCCTACTTAGACTTAAAATACCATCATTCAAATATAAACTTTTTCAGAATAACCCAAATTACAAGTGAACCAAATTAACAGATAAAACAACAGGTAAAAAAACATAATGGACTTGATATGAACTATAAAAACAAACAATATCAACCAAGTAGGACTGTGCCAGACACATTTTCTGTTTTGTTATATCTCTCTCTGTCTCACTTACCAGGGAAACTGTCCATGATGTTATCTCTTTAGCCCCAAATATGCCAGTGTTCCAATATACATTATTATATAGCATAGTAGCATATTATATATTGTAAATATGCTACTTATGTTTTTTGTACTCACATGTGCATGCTGCATCTTCTCTTCAGTGTATAAAAGTTTCATATCCAATTGAATATAATGTTTATTAAATGGTTATATCTTCTGGAAGTCATTTATGTTGTATTATCCTTACAGTAGCTAAAATCCTCACAACTGTAATGAGTGTTTACTTATCAAATGACTGTTACTACTTATTAGCATTAATTGCTAGGATAATATCTCTGTTGTTGTGAAATATGCTGTTTTTATTATTTGTGTTTTTTTTAAATGAAGTTAGACCTTTTTTCCCAAAGCCTCTGTTGAAGGAGGCTTTGGTCCAACCGGACTATACTGCTTAAAACACAAAATAAATGAGAATATAAATAATAATTTTCTTTCCCTAACTACTACTTAAAAACTAGTTTTATGTTCTTTAATTCATTTTTTTCATCTGTTCTCACTCTGTTTTACTAGTACACCCTATTCTGTTCTTGACATATACCTGCTTTTTTCTTACATATCCAGGATACAAAACTATATAGATACTATTTTAAATACTTGTATATACTTCATATAGCTTTTAGGCATGATTTAGAGTAAGAAGGGAATTTTTAGCATTTTATAACCATTGTTTCATAATACACTTCCATCCATATCTTCTAAGTGCATATAGTACATAATGAGTTACTTATAATATCTTGAATTTTTAGAGTCTTTCCCCATCTCTAGTGCAAATAGACCTTACCTGGTGAACAATACAGTCACCAAAAATTAAATAAACATACAATCAAACAAAATCAACAAACGAATAATGTATTGAATTATGGATCTGTATTTTTCAGGAGTGTAAGCTCGAGAAGGACAGAGCATATCTTCCAGCTTCCCTACTTCTTATGGTCCTTCTGGATGAGGACCCAACCTGTCATGTTTTACTACTCAGTTCTGATCTCCCTAATCACTGTTTTTCATAACAAATCAATGTTTGGTGTGCCTTCTAAGTGTGTGCTAGCAAGGATTCCTTTATTTTATGTATTTTCTTTCATGCTTGTGTGACCATATAATTGACCCATATGGTCCATATGTGTTTGGGGAGGCTTATTCTCCAATTGTGGGTGTGTGGAAGGGGCTTGCCTCCTCAAAATTGACTTAATTTTCTTTATGTATTTAGTTATTTATTTTCATTGTGTTTGAGTTTCTAGCAAATTAATTTCAGTGGGGTTGGGAAATTGCCAGTGGGAACTCAATGATTTGTGGTGGAAGACATTTTTCCACTGTGTACTGCATCAGTGCATCCTCATTTGCATTACTGAGTATAACACCTAAGTTCTACCTGAGACATACAGAAGGGCAAAACAAAGGTTTGAGAAATATCTCATGACTTGAAAGTACACAAAACTGCACTGTCAGCAGGCTAAGAAAAGAGAGGGCAGACATAAAAGAGAATCTAGATTATGTTAAAAATATAGCCTGAAAATCACAGAAAGGGGGTTTTCAAAAGGTACATTATAGATATAAGTTCCAGTTACAGAACAAATAACAAGAGATAGGAAGTTTTTCTCTTCATGAGATCAGTTAATGTATTTGAACAAGTATGAATTAATTCAGGGAAGGATAAAACAAATTAAGTGGGCTTATCTTGCAATATATGAACAGCTTTTTAGACAGAGGTAATAGACTGGGCGACAATTAGTAGAGCTGACATTTGTGTTCTTGTCCCTTTAACTGAATAGATAAAGATTGTTTATCTGTAATGTATTTGGTCTAGAATCATGTTAGTTCAACTGACTTCTGAAAAGTGAAACAAATGAGAGCAGGATTGTAAATAAGCCTTCTCAAATAAAAAAAAAATCTGCAACCACTTGACAGAAGATTTGCTTTAACCTTACCTAATATTAAACACAAATATAAAGAGACTGGGGTTTAATAAAGTTTACTCCTGAATCTACCTAAACAGGTTAAATGCATACTTTTAATAAAGTCAGATATTTTATAAAAAAAAATGTTTATCTACATATACAATTAAGTGACCTCCTAATAAAAGGCAGTGCACATGGCATACACATATACCTATAATTTTTAGCTAAATGCATAGTTGTATCTGTAAGAATTGGTAAGAATGTACTGTACTGGAATTAACTGGAAACAACTAAAATGAGGCTGAAACGAAAGTCTTTATCTGTTAATTACCCAGACTCATGCTGAACAGGTGCTAGTCTCTCCTTTATGGGCCAAATCCTGTGTACTTTTCAGAATGAATTCTCCAAACACTGTAGTTCATTTAATAAGGCTTTATTAGATGTTCACAATATCTGGGCAGCCATGGTGGTGCAGTGGTTAGAGTTGCCCCCTCACAGCAAGAGGTTCTCAGGTTCAATTCTTGGCTGGGGTGCCTTCTGTGCGGAGTCTGCATGTCCTCCTTGTGGTCACGTGGATTTCCTATGGGTGCTCCAGTTTCCTCCCAAATCCCAAAGACATGCTATAGGTGGATTGGACACTCTAAATTGGCCATAGGTGTGAGTGTGTGCATGTGTGTGCCTTCTGTGGAAGGTTGGGCACCAGGCTTGCAACATTCCAGTAAGGAACATTCTGCAGCTGGGAAGATTGTATCTTTCCCTAGAGAAAAGAACATTCTGTATTTCTGTATTTTCTGCACATTTTATGCTTATCTTTCCTTTCTAATAAACTGTCCCTCATGCTTGATCAGCAATGCTATTCTTTTTTTCTGCTTAACTGTCTTTTATGCATAAATGAAACACAATTTCTAGGTCTATTTTATCCTTTAGCTTGTCTAATTACTTCAAAATGGAAGTCTCTAATCTAACAGTTGCCCCTGAGGTCCCTGAGAAAAGTCTGCAGGGACCTACTTCTGTAGTTATCATACAGCTGTATTGCTAACTACTATATACAGCTTTATGCTGCCTGATTCATAATCTGAAAATAAATTGTCTTTATTTGGTAAACCTGCAATTTCAATTTTGACCACTAGGTGTCACTTGAGCATTTATGGCCTGTTTGGATTGAAGTCTCTTAACTTTATGATTTAATTATAGCTAAGCAATTGTTCACCAGGCTTGAAGTATTTTAACTTTATGATTTGGTTTTCATATTACCTAGATTCATAGTCTTTAGAGTTTTTAAGTCTAAGTTCTGATGTATGAGTGATATATTCAAAACATGTACATTATTCTGAAAATTAGTGTCTTTTAAAGCTGATTAACCTGTCTTTGCCAATCTTTATTTAAGTTAAACAGAGTTCGAAGTGTTAACCCTGCCTATTTTTCTTCCATATCTCTCTATGCTGTAATGGTAAAGTTACATTGTTTATTACCTATGTTTTTTACCTTATGAACTGGTGCCTTAAGGTACTATGATGTATCCCTTTTCTGCTGTTCATAGATTTTAATCTTTAAACATTGTACAGTTTCTTTTTATTGTATGGCCTATCAAGCATGATGGCTATTTTCTGAAGACTAATTGAAATCTGCATGAGAAAACTTTATAAGTGGTCTTGAAGCATAATTACCATATCCTGTGTTAACTTGTGTCTATAAATTTTCATTTAAATTTGCTCTATAATGCTACTTACCTTTTTAAACTTTTATGTACTGTAATAGATGTCTGCCTCCTAAATTTGTGTCTGAAATATTTTATGAATATTTATGAGTTATAATAGTTTACTAAAACCTATACTTTCTGTATTTTAAGTCTGTGCATTTTCTGTTAGTCTCCTTTTAATTTTCAGACTAATGTGCAATAATTATGTAAAGTGCACTGTAATCTGTAAACTAATTAACAAATTAAGCCT
Organism: Protopterus annectens; assembly: GCF_019279795.1. Lineage (NCBI taxonomy): Eukaryota > Metazoa > Chordata > Ceratodontiformes > Protopteridae > Protopterus > Protopterus annectens. The sequence goes on from NC_056749.1 coordinate 635,051,197, forward strand.
ATCCTTTTATGCCTTAAGTGCATTGAATAAGTGTTACTACCAATTTTTAGATAACTTATTTTAATAAGCCTGTAAAAAAAAATCTGTCACTTTACCTTTAACTAATGAGTAAATAATGTAATTCTGTTACTTTCACCTTAAACCTAATGACTGAATAATGTGAAGTAACTGAGTATTATTTTATATTCTGAGATTTGACTGAAATGTACTATACTGAACACATAACTGAGTATGAATGTCATAGTTTGAATCTTGATTGAAATTTACATAGCTGTGTATATTCTGGAAACTAACTAAACTAATACTCTTTTGCTAGTGTTAACTGAACACAGATAAAAGCATAACTGAAACGGGTACATGTTATATTCTGAAAACCAAACTATTAGTACCTTTTTCTGTCAGTATTGTCTGAACATAGACTAAAAACTAGTACTGTTGACAAATTGTCTGAAACATGAGAACATTTTGACAGTTTTACATGAACACAGATAAAAAATTAACTGAAATCTGTTTTCCTTTCAGTATTGTTTGAACATAGATAAACTGAAAACTAGTACTGTTGTACAATTGTCTGAAAACATGAGAACATTTTGATAGTGTTACATGAGCACAGATAAAAAATGAACTGAAATCTGTTTTTCTGTCAGTATTGTCTGAACATAGATAAAAACATAAACTGAAACTAGTACTGTTATATAACTGTCTGAAAATATACATACTTGCTTTAACTCACACATTTTAGCTTTAAACAAACATGGAAGAAATAACTGAAACACAGAGACAGTCAGCTTCTGCACCACAGCTCTTGCCAAATTTTACCCTGCATTGTTCCAGAGGTAAAGGAAGGCCTGCTTTAATGCTGAAGTGTCCTTTTTATAGTTAGGCTTTTTAGACTCTTTTTTTTTTTTTTTTCATTTCTTGTGCAAGGCTGGGTGACTAAAGTTTTTGATTGTACTTAGTATCAGGTTCTTAAAATAACATTTGCATCTTTAACAATTATAAACTGATAAACTGATAATATTGCTTATTGCCCTGACCTTATATACATTTTCTGCATGAAATAAACATTTGCAGTTTTAACAACTATGAACTGATAGCATTGCTTACTGTGATGACTTTATGTACATTTTCTGCATGAAATAAACATTTGCTGCTAATAAGCTCTTGCAAGTCTGTAAGTAAACTGATAACCTCAAATGAAACTAAAGTAGTAATGTAACACTGCATTTCTCTACAGCTATATGAAATCAATTTTAACTGTTGAACTTTTTAGATTTTTTTCAATACCCCTAGATTTTAACATACTGTTCTGTGAAGCAAACTGATAACCTCAAATGAAACTAAAATAGTAATGTAACACTGTGCATTTCTACACCTATATAAAATCAATTTTAACTGCTGAACTTTTTACATTTTCTATTGTGACACTTAGATTTTAACACACTGTTCTGTGAGTGAAACTCCACCCACTGTCTCACCATAACAGTTTCTTTAGCTGACATCATTTAACTTTTCAGTAGTACTGGATGCTGCAAGAATTTATCTTTACTGTCTACAATTTTCTTGGATAAATAGTAAAACTGTAAATCCATTAAACTGATCTCTGCCATACTGCCTTATGCCTTGCATACAGTACTGTCTTTAATTTAACTTGCTAAGCTGGCTGTAATCTGATCTGATGTGCTTGGCAAACTGCCATCTCTGTAGAAAAATATACAGTCCTAAACTGATTACATAATGTGCTCTTTTATACATAGGATTTGAACTTTAACTGTATTGTCACTTTGACAATGTAGCATTGACTTTAAATTGTACATTCTGTAAACTAGCAAACATTATTTTGTCTCTGTCTATATCATTGCTTATTGTTTATGCATTGCAATACTTTAATACAAAACTCTTAACTAATGACTGCTAAACAAAACAATAACACAAAAAAGTCATTTGCCAAATCTGTAACTGTAAACCCTTTATTCTGCAAATTAATTTGACTGTTATTTCTGATATACCTTACAAGACATAGAGGTATACAGTTACCATTTTTTTCTAACTGTCCACACCCAACATGTCTTTCTGAGCACTTTTGCTTTGTTAGCTGAACTGGAATTTATTTTATTTTTAACCCATAAATCTGCAAGTTCCGTCATAACCAATTCTTTAAAATCTGTCCATTTGCATAAATCTTGCCACTGAAGTCTAAAACAGCATATAAATCTAATGACATGTTCATACCTAATACAGAGCTGTTACACTTTCAACTGTTAGCTGCTATAATCTTTGACCCTTTAAATCCTGACAAAACTGCATTTGTCATGGTCCAAATAAAAACTGCACAGACACCTACAGACTTTTGACAACCTTTATTGTAATGAATAATAAGATAGTAAACATGAAAACTTTATTGAAACAATCAAATTCAACTCATTGCAACAGAAAAACATAAATAAACACAAGAGCAGTGTACCCGTTCACCCTTGGATAAGCAGCGTCCCCCACTTGCTCACTTATCATTGTAATAACAAGGCAACATCCACGCTCACCTTAGCATATCACCAATCCAATCCATCAACTCAAGTCTTCCACCATCAGAACTTCAACAACTCAAATTCCAATTATCCTCCTGAGGGGGAACAGAAGAGGGGCAAGCCTATCCCTCTTCTCCACCCACCAACCCGAAAGGACTCTTCCCCTCACGCAATATCCCCTTTCACTAAATCCTCCACCATTATCCCTAAATTAATGTTAAACAGATCAAGACTAAATTCGTTGAGATGAACCCCATCCATCCTATATCACATGGGATCCCTGTTCTCAAACTCCACATGCCTTATAGTCTGCACCCCCATTTCATTCAAATATTTTGCCAACGTAAAATTAACGTACTTCCGAGCCCTTTCCACCGCAGAAAATTTTTTTGCCTCCTTCCGAAACAACCTGAGAATAATTTCAAAGCAAAGCAAAGCTACTGATGGATAAAGCCTTCTCAATGCTAAGACATCCTCGCAAATGTGATAAACCAACTACCTTTTCAGAATTCTACCAAAATCATTCCCCCCTAAATGAATCAACAGAACATGTTGCAATCTCCACTGACTTTGCAACATGGTAAATACCTGCAGTATCCAGCTCCAGATCAACCCTCTAACACCATGCCAGGTGACCTTTGGACTGAAACGTTCCAAACCCATTACATCTAACTGCCACATCCCTAGCTGCCCAATATACAAAAGATGATGATCCTTCTTTCACCTAAAAAAAAATATTAAACCAAAACTTCTCACCAAACTACTTAATATAAGTCAAAAAGGCATTGGAAGACCACCGGCCCACCCTCTTGATAACTTCAATTGAACTTCCTCCCTTCGCTAAATCCTATGCCCTGCCCATCCTGAAAGAATGGGAAGAAAACTTATCCCCTTCTAGACCAACACTACTAAGAGCCCTTCTCATAATCAAATTAAATTGCTCACTCGTCAATGCTCCAACACCCACTGTTGTAAAAACTAACCCTTGAACGCAACCTCCTTTAACCATACACAATCTCTTTCCCCACAGCACAGGACATCTCCAACTTGACTCAACCTCTTCTAAAAATATCAGCGTCCCCCTCCCTTCCTGATCCATCTTCAAAGACCTCAGCCTAATATTTTCTGCCCTGGGTAATATAAGCACATCATCCCAGACCAAACAAAATGCCCCACAATACATCCATACACTTACCATACTCCACACCTCATAATCATCCAAATATCCACATATTCTACCTAAACCCCTTAGTAACATTCTTAAAATCCCCTTAGTCACAGGCCATCTCCTATCTGTACCCAGACCTTCAACTCTATCTCCCAATCTTTCAATACTTGCCCCACCATCCATGACCTAGTCCAATCCTCTAATCTGGCCAACTGCCCAAATGCCCCAATAGCTGCCATTGCCATCCTCACCATTCGAACTGCCTTACCCTGCTTCCTCAACCTGGTTAAACAATGCAGCAACAAACTCTCTGACCACTCACACTCCTCATCCAGTAACTGCCTCACAAAACTGTCAGAATTGCACAATGCCCTACCGTAAGCTTTCCTCATAGATGCCACTGACTGTTGCACCAACCTGTCAATTACTATTGACCATTCTGCCAAATCTCGTCTGGAACAACTGAGGGATGCAATGCTGCTGTTGGAACCACCTTCCAAAATCTGCAAAGCTGAAAACAAGATAAACTGTCAGCTATCTCATTCTTAAGCCCAGACATATGCAACCCTGTAAATGAAAAGTTAATCAACAAACTTTTGCAACACAAGTTTACAAAGAACCAATAACAAATGAGGGGATTTAGCCATCTTAGCCTGAAACACTCTCACCACAGCCATATTGTCTGAATTACACACCACCCTCCTTCCTCTCAAGTGAGCCTGACATACCACAGAAGCTACCCAAATCAGCATCAGCTCCAAAATGGCAAAGTCCCATTTCCAATCTTCAGACCAATGAACAGGCCATGGCACCAAAAATCATTGCCCCGCAAAGTAAGCTCCCATGCCCAAACCCCCGGCTGTATCTATAAACAACTGCAGATCCCCTTGACCTACCCAATCCAACTGCCAAAATGAGATCCCATTAAACTGATGTAAACACTTCATCCACAAAGCTAGATCCCCTCAAACTAACTTACTGACCCTGTGGTGCTTACTCCTCCCCCCTTTCAAGAGAAAAGCCACAGACCGGCAAAACGTATGTCCCGGATGCACCACCCTAAATCAAAGTTCAACAAGACCAGCTCACTGCCATGTAAAGTTTCCTGGTTCCCAGGTAAAGAAGAGCACAATACAGATGCTAGTGTAGCACTGATAGGTGTCAGTAAATCAATGAGCTGGGAAAGCTGCCCCATGAGCTTTCTTGTTTCACCAACGTCATCCTTCCTCTCCTTTGGAGACTGTGGCATAGAATCAGTGTCTTCCATTCCCCAAAAATGAAAATGACCAAAATATTACCATCAGGCTCAGAGGGGAGGGAGGAGAGGGGAATACCAGGGGAAGGGGAGATTTCCACGTTATTATCTTTTGTTGAGGGTCCTAAAGAATTGAGGTTGACTGGGTCTTTTACAAATATTTTAGATGAAATTAAATGTAAGGATAATGTATATACATACAGGAATTATAACATACTTAACTACACTGGTGTGGAATTAACTGTGGATCATTTTAGTCTACTTTCCAGAGGTTTCAAGTTTGTACCATATAGGAAGTGTGACCTTACAAATTTATTATTAGATTTTAAAATGTTTATTACGCAGCTTAATTTGGAGGTTATATTTCAGGGGCAGGCTAAGACAGATATACATATCTTAGGTTCATAGGCTGGTACTAGGCTATTGGCCCTGGGCCTATACAAGGCTAGTCATAACAATTCCCTGGCTATTACTTCCCTGGACCCCTATCTGTGTGTTTCCGGTCATTAAAGAGCTTTTTTATTGTGGTTCGTGGAGTGTGTTTTCCAGCAACACCTTTTTGTGTATTAGTTGGTTTTGGAGTTATATTTCCCCTTTCTTTTCTAGTTTTTGGTCACTAAATAAGGACATACATTTGAGTTTCAGAGTCCATATCCTTCAGAAAATGCAAGCTAGCACATCCTATTATTCTAGCAACTTTCCAAGCTCATTAGAGAAACTTAGAAACACATTATCAGTATGGACATCAGGTAGAAACAAATCTTTTGTCCTGCTGCTGCTGTCTGCTGGACAGTGCAAGCAGATTTTGCTGCCTAGTTCTACATCCAACCTTAACAACATATGCAGGGGGTAATTAACAATTGTTAAGGTTAGGTTACTTTCCACTCTGGCACATAACTGAGTTGTCTTTTTCTGAATATTGGAGTGTAATCACCACTTTCCATGCACTACATAATTCTTCTGTGACAACACAATATGTTTTAATCATTGGATGTAAATGCTTTTCACTCTGCATTGACATTGTATTTTTGCAGTGACAGTAACATTCTTTGCTACATTTTCAAACTGCCATTAAAAAATACCAAAACCTTGGACTACTATACAGAGTCAAGCCTTTATTCACTGACAAAGTTAGGAAAGTTGTAGTCTTTGCCTACTTGATCCTGAGTCTTCTCTGAATACATCCCCTATTTCAACAAACTTACAGGCTGCCAAGCTAACTAAGCTACAACAATGTTACAACACAATAACAAAATTTGCAATCAATAAATCAAGCAAAGAGCATCATTGCACAGACTTCAAATAGCTTAATGGATGGAACCGCCAAATTACCAGATGTATTCACATCTAAAAGAAGCCCACAAAATCTTATATCAAACTAAAAAGTGCCCTCCTCTAAATTTTCTCCAGTGGAAGTGCCCTAGCAAGCAGCTATACTCCCAAGAAAAATATCCTGTAAATGCAACCAAGTTAGAGAACTCCACTTCAGTAATTATCAAACAGCTAGAAATCTCCATTCCTTTAAAACTCATCTTATGTCACACCTCAAAACTCATGACTTTACTCCTGCTCCTCTGTCCCAGGATAATCCCATAGGAATCACACAATAAATACTCTCATCCTCTCTCATGTGCCTCTCTCCATCTTTTAAACTAGCTCTGTGTGGCTACTACACCCGAGTTAAACTGCTGAGATAGCATCTCTTTTATCATTCATTCACACTACTCCTTCCATCAATACACCCCCCCTTTTCAATACCCTTTCACTTTTCGATTTCTCAGTCTGTAGACCTTCTCTTCTCATTTCCATACATACATACAAAAATAAATATTTATTATTCTCTTCCCATCTGCTTGAAAATGTTCTTTTCTTTCCAGCTTTTATTTCCAACTATTCCTTTATGTCTAATTTGCATTTACTTCCATCTAACACTGCATTTTTCCATTCTGTTATTTATGTCACCATCCCAACCCACTAAATATCTCATTACCACATTCCACTCCTTTCCCTTTATACTCTTTTTTCTTTTCTTTTTTTCACTGTTTCTCAGCCAATTTACTTCCTCTCCACATTTCCTTACATATTCTGTTTTTCACAACGCTGTCATTTTTTCCTTCTCTTCTTTATCTTTTCTCTACCCCGTCTTACATTTACCTACCAAGTTCTATCTTAAACACCTTCAAACTTAATTTTCTTCTTGACCACCTTATGTTTCTTCATTCTAACTTTTTTCTACCTCTGTCATACCTTTACTTGCCTTTACTTCTATTGTATCCTTCATATCTTTTTATTCTGCATGCACTTTGTCTCTTTCCTAATAATCAGAATTATTTCAGTATTACTCACCAATATCTTGTGAAGAGACTTAAACCTATTCACTGCACTAAACTGCAATTGTATATATGTCTACCGTATTGTAATAATATGTTACCCATGGACCTATTGTTATTGTAGATACACTTTCAGTCATTGTTTGATACTTATCACTAATTTTAACTGATGTGTTAATGCTTCTTTCCTGCTGTTGTGTTTAATATTTTTTCTTTTATGTTTTTGCTATTGCTATTAATATTATGATGGAGCTTTTCTCCCATATCTCTGTTGAAATGGCTTAATTGTTGACCATTCAGACTTTACCAGTAAACAAGTGCATATAAATAAGTACATTTTCTGCAATCTAGATGTTTCTTTGAATAGTAATATTTTGCAAGGGCACGTGATATTTCTCACTTTATTGTCCTTTCCACTTGTATAACCTTGAACATTCTGACCACCAAAGCCTATGTCCAGAATTTTATTTTCAGTCTTCCATGCCACACTTGTGTATTCATTAAAGCTCTAGATATAAAGGCAGTAGGTCTGACTTCTTGCAGTACTGTTTCTACTAGCCCATCTGGATTGTATCCATTTCAAGCATCAAACACAAAATCATATCAAAACATTTGAGCACAGGTATAGTACTCAACATTCACATTAACAGTGCATTACTACTAGCTTGCTCTTATGACCAACTCCAGATAAATTTCACTTTCTCAGAGGTGCAGTTATATATGAACTTGAGCAGGTACTATCCCTTTCCCCAAGATCCACATTAGTGAAGGCTTGTTTGTTGGAGGTTGCATATTAATAGTGGCATATATCTCATCATTCTAGCTGTAATTCATCAACAATTAGAAGAAGACCCATACATTTCAAAAATGGATTACCAGTCTAACATTTTGGTTTGTTTATTTTCAAGCCTTGCGAGCAGAGTCTGTCTAGCAGCTTAATTTAACATGGCATTGTGCTTTTGTTTGGTAGAACCCAATACTAAAATGTCATTGATAATAACAAAGGCATCTTTAAGCCTTCAGTCATACCAAAATCAGAATTTTGAAAGGCTTCAGAAGAAAATGAATTGCTAATTAGCAATCTCAAAAATGAGTATATGCACAAGGGTGCAGTGAAGTGGTACAGCTTAGAACCTGCTTCATTTAGTTTAATGTGTTAAAATCCTTGATTAGCATCCAACAATGAGAATAATGTTGCATTATGCATAGTTGCAACTATTTCTACCACTGTATGTAGATGGTAATGTTCACCCATGTTCATTTATTCAGATGTTACAGGTCTATGTAAATCCTAGCGTGGTCCAATTTCATAACATTCACTGTACTATTAACCAGTTCAGTAGGCTCAATCTCTTTACCTTTCATTGCCAGCACCCCCAGTTTTAAAGGTTTTGCTACATCTTTCTTTTTCAGAGTTATGGCCATTCATTGTGGAACAGTTAATAACTTTACTCAGTTTTTAAGCATCTTTGATCCTCAAATATATTAGAAAAAATTTTGTAGAGCATCACTTTAGTCATGGATCTCTTTCATTTTGTGTTTCTGTATCTGGAGCGATAGTTACAAATTTATTTCCATTTTTTTAGTCATTAATTAACATACTGTGGCACATTTCCATACTGGGTATGCTCTTGTCATCTTTTTTAATAATTCTGTGACTACTCCATCCCCCATGGATACCATTACTGTTTATCATAGGCAAATCAGTTATAGCTCTTTGTTAATTAAGTTCCCCCTAGCTGTGTCAACAGAAATCTAGAAAAAATGGAGCAAACTGCCAGAATCAATAATGACTGAATCTGCAGAAGTACAAATGCATGACTAGTGATTAGTTCGATGTTAGAGTTTAACTTCAGTTGAAAGTAAATAAAAAGATGGAGGGGTAGTGGTGTTTTCAACAGGTTGAATCAGCTGTTGGCCTAATATGGTGCAATGAACTTCTGAATGAGTTTTTAGATGCTTAATCTGTTTTGGGATACAAGTCTCTACAGAATGAAATTAACTGAAGCGAATTTGATATTTGTTTTTATGTTTGCAGCCAACTATACTATCATAACCTCAAAATCATAAGCATTCTTACTCCAGACTGACATAGCCCTGATTTACCACAAGGGAGGGCATAAGAAATTACTTAAATGGGTGCTGGGACACAGGTCCATACATGGAATATATGTGTGGGGAGGATGGCATGCAAATATGATGCAAAAATCTGGACATTCTGCAAAAGTCTGTACTCTTGAAAGGTATGATTCAGTTCTGCAAAATGTCTGTTCTAAGCATCTGCTACCTTTCTGTAACACATGCCATTTCTTCCTATCACTAAGCATATTACTCAGTGACCCCCACTGGCTGTGATACACAAGGATAGACTGCACTCATGCCTCTCAACTGTCTAGATTTTCACAGAATGTCCAGATTTGTGCCTCATATTTTTGGTCTGTTCCTCATAAAATGTGTTTTTCTGGAAAATCACTGAGGACTAAAGTCAGTAAATAATGACATATATTTGAGTTTCAGATCGAATATCCTACAGAAAATGCATGTTAACACAAATCATGTTATTCTAGCAACATTCTAAGTTTGTAAGTGCAATATTTAAAATCTGTCCTCTTTTTTGGGCCTTTGTCTGCCCCCCTCCCTTTATTTTAGGCTTTGTCCAAATTTCTTACACAATGAAGTTGAGAGTTATGACTACACTTCATTAGAAAGGTTATATATAAAAGTGGTACTGCATGGTAAAATAGTGTAACTATCCAAAGTGAGACAGATAGTACTTATATTTAGCCAACTGCAAGTCAGCACCTGTGTTAGTGAACGCATCTATGGAATAGTGCTCACGTGTTCACACAGAGACATGAAGGGCAGTATCCACAGAGCATTCATGCACATGCACACTTAAGCTCTCTGTTTTCAAATTTACAGCAGAAGACCTTCAAAAATCATAGAAAAGGATCCAAAATCTGAACATTTAAAATTTGTTTATGAATAAATTTTTGACCCTGGGAAATGGGGATATAATACATACATTTGAAATCTTGTGGATGCACAACCTGTAAAATTAGGGCAGTGTACATTCTAAGGAAAAGAATGTATTAGGCTTTCCTTTATCAGCTTAGATCACTGTAAATACTACTTTAAATTACATAATATAAACTATAGTCTTGCATGATGAATGGAGTGGCCACAGAACAAAATTATATCATTTATCTTCAGGCAGGTATTGCTACAGATTATATAATCATTATGTAAATATGATTACAAAAAGGTAGACATGCAAAGTTGTTACTAATCAAGAAAGACATAACTGCTGGAAGTGCTCCAGCTGTGGTGAAATGCTGCTTGCTTTTGGCACCATCTGTTCTTGGAGACGACGCTGATATACTGCACTATGAAGGTATAGAACTAGACCAACAGTAACATCGCTGGCTATGAACAACCCCATCTCATGTAATCAACTAACAGAGTTACACCTGCAGAGTACAACATACCAATGACAGCATTGTTGTGAAGATGCTGGTAAAAATCAACTCTACTGAACGTATATTATCACTAAATCGATTCTAAAGCATCTATAACACAAATTTGCGATAAAAACTGTTACTTGTATTGCTTGTACAGGGTACCATTACAATTTTAAGTGCTATGTAGTTAAGAAAATGAACTGTAAAAGTTGGGGAAATTAAGAGCATACCAGCATCCCTCCTACAATGCAGTAATAGTGCTACTATTTTGGTAAGTATTGCTAGTAAGTATTCCTTAGATTACATTAGATAACTAGATTAGATTAGTAGAGTACTAGGCTAACAGCTCTTGTGAGCCATTTTAAGCGTAGCCAATTACCCCATATGAGAATCAAACCCTGCACCTTGTGTCTGGAAGGTAATTACCTTAACCATTATGCCAACCTCCCACCCTAATTCATTCAGCCCATGCTCTAAAAATTAATGGATGAGTAATTTTATGTGGATGTATTTATCCAAGTGGGTGTTTTAGCTGGTTCTTCTCTAACCCTTTTCAGCTGAAACCCAGGCTATAGAGGTAAGATAAATAGGAGGAAAGGAATGTAACCGGAAATGCACACAGACACAGGAAGTGCATGAAAAACTCCATGATGACAATGATAATGATCAGAGGTTTACAATGCAATCTGATACTAGAACTGTGACATAGAGTTTTTTCCTCCAACTCACTGTGCTACCTAATTACATTTCAAATTTGTATAACTGGTGTGGCTTCCCTTTGCCTATACTTAAGCTTTGTTTTTAAGGGGCATTTCTGGAAGCTTTTAAACAACTTACTAAACACCTGTTCAGTACATGCCATTTTTCACTGGCACATTTAACATTTTGCTTCATGTTTTCATCTTCAGACAAAAAGTATAATATTTCTGAGCTGGTCAAAATGTTGACCCTTAAAAACAATTTGTACAAAATGGCTTGCATAGTTTACAGCATGCCAAGATAGATAGCATGCCTGCATGCATACAAACACTGCAAACATATACCTTCCCTGTCTTAGATATTATTATTCCTATATGACTAAAATGTGTGGTTAAAGTTTTCGTATGAAATTAGAAAACCTCATCTATACCTCATCAGAGACTCATGTCATTAAAATACCAATATAGTTGACCGGCCATTTTTCTTTCACAAACTATTACACGATAAAGCCCAACATCAAGTATTTTTAAGATTTAGAAAACAAAGATCAAATTCCTAATTGCATCAATTGCAAAAAATGTAACTACATCCATAATAATGTATCCATATATTATTTTCTTTATATTAGACTTTGAAGTAAGATGGAAATCTTTTCTACGCATCAAGTGAACTAATGACTTCCCTACAGCTGTAAACAAATCAAATGTATATTATTCCTTCATATACAGAACTGAGATTTTCTAATCCCCTCAAGCATGTTTTGGTGTTCTTCCTGTTTGATAAGCTAAAACTATACAGATATTAATTATGTGCAGTTTCTCTGCTGCAATGTTCACACCTGTGGATAGGTGTCAGATGTTTAAAAGACAAGGAAATGGGTGCCTAGGAAAACAGGAAAAAGTGGAAAGCAGCACAAAGTGGTCACACGGAAGAGTATCATTCAGACGTCTGCAGGATGGGGGAGGCAGGGCAACATTGATTCTTTGAGGCTGGAATCCCATTTTTTTTGCATTATATCAAAAAAAAGAGGGAAGGGGTGATGGGTGTCAGGGAAAGCAGGGCAAAAAGGGGGTAAAACTGTTTTCAAGGGCAGACAAAGCGCACACTCTAGACAATCTTTGTGAGTGCTGTTATTGCAAATCAAAATCACTGAAACCCCTTTAAACAGTAACTGAGGTTGCACTTTTCCCAACTTGTATGCAACTCTGTAGTTATTACATAAAAAATTGGTAGGGTTGGAGTATTTCATCTTAAATAGGGGTGTGTGTCAGGCCAGCCACCTAAAAAAAAAAAGCATTTTTTATTGATGAAATTGTTTTTCAAGGATTTTATTTCACAATTATAGCACTTATAAAAACTGATGTGTATAAATCAACATGAATCTAGTGGAAAGACATGATCTATAGAGACAAACAAAGAGAAGCCAAGTAGAGATGTGCAAGGCTGGACAATGTACTGAGCATGGAGAGTGACACAAGATAAAAGGAGCACACATGACTGGGGATAAGGTGGCTTAAGACCAGCAGTGCCCTATCTACTAACCTGGCCCAGAGGATCATTACAGTGGTCATAACTGTAGGATAGATCATGGACGCTGATGGTATGGTCCACACATTCCACCGGTTGTCACACAGTGTAGGTGGGTGAATCAGAAATGAGCTCCAGAAAGCTAAGCATCCAAGTCAAATGCCTGCCCATTGCTGCCTCCACAGCAGCACCCATCATCTGCCCTCAGTGAGGCTGAGGCATGTAAGGCAGTGGCACTCATGTATTAACCACTGACAGGATAAGATGCCCTCTCCTACAGGACACTTCCAGTGTTATGGCCCCAAGCTCCTCAGCAACAGCACCAGTAGGACTAGACCACAAGGTCACAACTGCTATGCCCACTGAGTAAATCTATCATCCAGACCTACAATAAGAGGGCTGCCATAAGTGACTCTGTCCTGACACTGGACTGAATATATTTAAAACTCATGTCAGAATTTGTGAGTAGAGATAACCATGGATGATGCCAACTCTCTCCAGCCTCTTGTGTTGGTGACGTGATTACTGCCACTTTCTGATTGTCCTAAAACATAAAGGAACCATTAAAGAACTGTGACAAATGTAAGGTAAGATGCCAGAACAACAGACACGGGTCATATTTCCATACATATGCCCTGGCAGCTGTGTAACAGACAGCAGGCAAGTGTGTGTCTACTTTGCATACCTTAACATACATACAAAGTAAGTGGCTTAGTTTTACATGGCAACATGCTCTCTTGTACCATGAGATGGTACTAGTTAACCTCACCCCATAATAAGTCCTCTCAGAAATAAAGATGGAATATTATATTAAGTGGCACTCCGTCTCCAGATCATATGGAAGACTCCAAACATTCCCTAAGCTAACCTTAGCAACCACCTTTCAAAATTAGTCCCAAACACAGAAGAGGATTAAAAGAAAAAATGTACAATGCTATACACTAATAACACCAGTCTGGGTGATGCTGCACAAGCTCCATTTTCAAACATAGTGATTATCATAGTTCCTGTGTCGCAGGTCAATGTAATGATGCATGCACTTATCTCCAATCCTTTTGATACCTATGGCAACACCATGCCAGGCATCAGTTTTCATGAAAGTACTATCACAGGGACTCAGTGGGCACTTCCTGGCCTGGTAGTGAAGGAGAAGAGTGTAACCCTATGCTTATCCACACACCATGGACACAGTCTCTGGGGGACACTAGCAGAATCTGTAGGTCCCCTAATTCTGCTCTGAAAGCAGTGCCACTGCCATGAGGATCTAAATGGTAACCAGAGAACCTGACTTATGCTTTCTGAATCATGGGGTAATGCTTCCTGTAGCTGAGAAATAGTACAGCATGTATACTCATGCAACTCTTCAACACAAACTCATGGCTACGAGCTGTTAGTGGCTAGCCTAGGCAGCAAGTTGCACCTTAAGTCATAAATGTGTAGCAACAAAATAAAGCATGTCACATGCATTCAAACATCCTGAGCTAATCTGCCTGCATGTCATACTAACAGTATAAAACTGAACTGTTCTAGTGCCATACCATCATTTTATACCTAGATCATGCTGATTTGGAAATCTTTATTGGGCTATTTGGCTAGCAGCATTAGGAGGAATAACAGCATATCCTGGATCTACAGGAACATCTGAGAAGGTACACTGTACTCTTAGTGTGCGGTCAGCTTGTTTTATTTAACATCTTATGGATGTGCACCTTTGCACTAGATTTCATATCACAAAAAGCTAACAATACAGATATGTGTATAATGCATACAGACTGGCAACAAGGTAGCCTAAGATATCAAGACAACCTGTCCCTATAGATGGCTGCCATTACGTATTGTGTGGTTATGGCTTTTTCAGTCAGTATGGTGGCCTATGGTAGAGAGTGTAGCAGTTCTGTGTCCATAATTATGTATCCCTCCCACTGTACTAGGGTTGGTCAATCACAGTTATAAAGATGTCACTTGATGTTGACAGTGGAAATGACCGCCATACGCTATACATATCTGCAGGATCTAACAAATTGCATTAGTCTTACAAGAGTACATACATAGCAGTGTGTTGCTAGTAAACTTTCTGCATGTATTCCATATCTGTCCCTACATATATCATATAGCATGCCCCCACTGCTGTCTCTTGGAATATAACTATGTTAGCCTTTTGTCTGTAACTGTCATCTTATCAGTCCCAGCAGCATATCTTCTGTAACTCTGTCATGTGTTCAAAGATGTCTACATGCTCAGAGGACAAAATCTACAACAAACAGCCTATATGGGACCAGGTGTGACATACGGTAGTCCATGAATTGGGTACCATGGGGATATGGCTGGAAGCCCAACATGGTAGTCTCCATTTGCCTCTACTGTTACTTCCAGTGTTGGTCAGCTTAACATATTCATTTTTTTCCAAAATGCAAGGTTAGAACTCATCTGATACTGCCCTAGTCACCAGTGAGTCTAATGAACTTTCTGAAAAGCATAAGTTTTCTAAAATGATGGATATGCTTCAAGTGGTTTCTCTTGAAATGCAAAGACTGCAATCATGGTTGCAGAAACAAGAAATAATCACAACTCTTCAGAGTAACATTCATTACACTAATCTGTAGCTGGTTGAACAAAAGCCCTTATTTGATAGCCAGAGGAGTACAATTGAACTGCTTCAAAAAGATGTAGTTGAGGTGAAAGCCAATATAGATTTGGAGAATGGACAATGATGGGGAAATCTGAACCTACAGGGGATTCCAGAATAAGTAGTCACTACACTTACTTTCATACTCCTATAATACGTTTTTGCCAGCACTTCAATCGCCCACTGGTAAAGACTGGGAAGTCCACCTTCATACAGTAGGAGGAAAGAAGACTTCATCAAATAACCCAGACAAGTAGCTTTTAAACTATATTCTTATTCCTCTAAGAAATGGCTGCTTTTTCAGATTTATCTCATGTATGGGGTAAAAATTGAAAGCTACCTGTTAAGGCACTTCAGGACTGCTCTTCCTCATTATTTCCTATGAGGATGGCCTTTAATGAAGCTCATCTGCTTTGAGAAAATCGGCTTACACCTTGTGGATCACTTATCCTGCAGTGTTCACAGTGTTGGATGGGGTCCAGAAAAGAAAATTCCCCATACCAGAAGACACCATGGTGTTTGTTGCTGCTCTACAGAAACAGAATCCCACTGTGCAGGCACCTAATACTATCACTCCTGCTATAGGTGATAAGAACTCCCATCTTGGTTCTTCCTCCTCCACAGGTGACATGGATGCTTCAGTTAATAGGAGGCAAGGAAGAGAAGCTCTGACAATGGTAGTGCTGCTTCCAAGAGAAGGAAAGATGAAGGAAGCCTTTCACCTCATTTGATAAATTGGTAAAACTCATATGTTAGATTGCAATGTAATGTCAGGGACTTTTGCTCTTCCCCATCTGACTATTGTGAGGGTCAAGAGGTTGCTCAGGACATGGATGGTGAATGACTTTCCTCACTTATCCTGGACTCTTCTTAGTGTGAACAGCAAAATTCTCTCAACTAGACAGAAGCTGTGGACTTGGGAATACCTGAGTGTTATTTGTCAGAAGAGTGATGGATCTAAATTAGTTAATGGCATGATGAGATTCCAAGAATCGTTTTTTGAGAAAAGGCTCTGCAAACTCAGACACTGATGTTGAACCATACTGTTTGCTTAAATCTCAGCTGAATCTAGCTTTAAAACCATATAAAATGTAATGTTGTTTTTCCCCTTTTAAACATGTTATACTCATATCTGTAACAGATAATAGTTATTTTAGTTATGCCCAGGATATTGTGTTGAATATAAGCATTTTAACTGCATACATTGGACAGTATAATATTAGCATACAAGCTGAACTGTGCAGACTTTCTGCTGTCTCTTTCTGTCATTATTTTTGTTTTTTAAGATGTTTCAGTTGAATCTTTTTAGCATTTTATATTACTTTGAATATTCTGTGGATAATGGGCTGTCCTTCAGGGCTGAAAGATATCTCAGTAAGTTTATGAGGTTAAATAGATTCTTTTGAGGTATGGCCATGAATGCTCCTGGTACCATGCTAGCTCACAAAACTGGACATAGATCTTCAAATGATCCAAAGGTCTTTAAGGAGGGGGTGAGTCAGGTGCAAGCATGGGATGCTTAGAGATTTAGGTAAATTTAAGTGTGTGTGTGTGTGTGTGTGTGTGTGTGTGTGTGTGTGTGTGTGTGTGTGTGTGTGTGTGTGTGTGTGTGTGTGTGTGTATGTGTGTGTGGTGTCCTATCAAGAGACAGAGAAGTAAACACAACCTACAGAGAATTGCTGCTGACAGTGTTATGGAATATGGTATGTTTTAGGCTGCAGCATCACAAAAGGGGGGCAGAAAGGAGGTGGTATCCTGCTGCCTAAATTTTCATTAAAAGTACAAAGTGCAGAGTAAAAGACATGATGACAAGAACAGATGGCTAATCACAGGGCTGGAGCTTTGTGGACAACAATGGAAGTTAGGACTGTTATATAGTGGAAACATAGATCCCCCACCTTCTTTCAGTCTTTTTATGCTAAATGGTTGGATTTTTTTACCCAAATGTCAAAGAGAGCTTATTGTTAGTGAATTCAGTTTGGTGCTTAACTGGGAACGTGATAGAAAATGTGAGTGTAGAGAACATAACTATAGGGCTGAAGAAGTAGTTACATGCTGTGAAGATTATGAAGGCTGTCTGGGCCTTCAGCGGTGGTTAAATCCAGGGGTTAATGCATACACTTCTTTTAGTCGAGAAGAAAAGCATTGATGAAAGGATTGAATCTTTGTCAAGCATGTGGTATTGAAATTGTGGAGTGATGTCTCTCTCTGACCATGGTTATACTTCTTTAACAATTTCTTACCCCTCACAGATTATTAGATGGCCTAACCATAGAGGGAGGCTCTTGCTGTGGAATCTTCCCCAAAGAGTTTGAGAGGGTTCCCAAAGGATTGCATTAGTTCTCGAATCTAGTGTCATACCTGACCCTGGTGAGTTAATATTTAGAGACTCATGGGAGGCTCGGAAATGTCCAATTAAGTGTCAGTTAATTATTTTGGAAGGATTTGGAGTAGGTCAGAGGTGGATCACGTTGACAAATGGGAGCATGAACTTGGACAGATTTACCTACTGATCAATAAGGAGACTGACAGAAGCCTCTCACTTTATTTGTTAGAGAGGATTCAGTATTTAAAGACTAGAATCATGGACCTTGAGGTCATAGCTGTAGTAAAGATCCTGGGTATAACACAAGATATTTGGTGGTGTAATACTGAGAAATGACCAAGATATTTTGATGGAGGAGGTTTCAGAGGTTCTGTACTCACTTAGCAGAAGTAAGGCGCCAGGAGGAAATAGTATCCCTGTAGACTGGTGTAAGTTGTTTGATCTTGCCTTACTTACTAATTTAGTTAAGGTCTATAATCTTGGCACACATGAAGGAACTTTGCCAGTCTCCTTCATAAAAGCAGCCGTTGCTGTTCCAAAACTGGGGCAAACCAAATGTAAACCAGGCAGTTATAGACCTATTTCTCTGGTTAATGTAGAAGCTAAAATTTTAGCAGTGGTGATAGCTAGCAGATTGCAGAAATTTGTTTCAAAGCTTGTGGACACTGCACAAAAAGGTTTCATCTGAGGAAAAGTGGTTTGAATTTGTGAAGTAGGCTAATCACAGGAACTGGATTTAGGCTGGTGCTGTATTCTTTGATATTAGAAAAGCTTTTGACTTCCTAGAATGGACTTTTCTTTTTCAGATGTTGAAAGAGATTGGTATTCAACCAAAGCTAATAGGCTGGATCAAGCTCCTACTGTACAATTTCTGATTAACAGAAAACTACCAGAGGAATTGTGAATTGAGAGGGGGCACAAGACAAGGATGTCCCTTCTCACTGCTGTCATTTATTTTTGCAATGGGAGATTTAGGTCAAAAACACTGTTTTTCCTAAAATATTTTTATTAAAATTTTAAAATTTTGAAGAAAAAACAAAGTTTACAAAAAAAGTAAAGTTTTAGAAGAAAATACAATGCAGAAATATAAATAATCACAATTAAAAAACAAGTAAAATTATAACTGTTTACAATATATATAAACATGAGACCAACAAGGTAGTAATTCAAACAGAGAAAAATCCTAACAGTCCAAGTAATTAAGATGATGAAGACGATGATTCCATAGGTTCCAAAACCTTTGTCCAGGGATTATTTCTTAGTTTGTTTGGAAAAACATTTTTTTTCGAGTCAGTTAGTTGATATTGAAAAATCCTTAGGTTGCTTACTGATGATTATATGTTGACAACAGACAGGCTAGATTTGCTACTTCCTGGGGTATGGATAATTTTTGAAGAAATTAAATCTTGGTCTGATCTTGAATGCAACTGAGCTAAAGCTTTACACATTAGAATCAGTGCAGTACCCTGCAGAAAATGTGAAGACTTACTTAGAAGGAATAGAGAGGTTAAATATCTGGGTCTGTTAATGTGCGAAACTGAGCAGGAAACCATAAGGGTGAACTTCAGTGACCTTTTAAGTGTTACGCAGCATTTGTTAGTATGTTGGTCTTCTGTGATTCACACTCTGGTTGGGTGTAGTAATGTGATTCAGTTGATGGTGATCCCAGGATTTCTGTATCTGGGTAGACAGCTTCCTGTATCGGGAAAGTATGTGGAATGGTATGCAAGTTTGCACACACTATGTAAACTGCTTACATGGAAAGAGAAAGGAAGCATGATTGCAAGAGATGGATTAAATGGATTCAAACTGTCATGGAAATGGGATGACAGGGATATGCCTGACTTTTGTCTGTACATGTTGGCTGCCTCTGCCTCCTTAATCTGCTCCAAACAGGACCAAATGTGATATGAATTAGAAAGTCGAGACCAGTATTTTAGGTTTAAGTCAGATACTTGGGCCCAATTCTTATTTGTTGTGAAAGGTTGCCATGACTTAGTTTTGAGCATTTTAAAGACTAGATTATGGGAGAACCCTGATATAGCCAATCTTAATTTACTACTTCAACATAAGGACTGGGGTAGCAAGGGTGTAAGAGTACTTGTAGATGTGCTTTTGGGAAGCTCAGGAAAGTATTCAGGATTTATGGAATGGGAAGATCTGAGGAACAAATATGAGCTTCACCCAGGTGACTGGTTATTTTTTGAACAGTTAAAAAAAGCTACTCTGGAGATATTTGTTAAAGGGGGGGTGATAACTCGGACTACTTTAAACAATGTGCAGACAGAGGAAATGGTTCCTTCAGCTCTTGTCACTAATGTTAAATGCAGAACTTTGTACTGTTTATTACATAAGAACAAGTGTGATGGAGATGGAAACATGTGAATTAAATGGAGGCAGAGGAAAAGGAATAGCATTTTTGAAGGCCATTGGCTGTCCTGATAGTATGGGATCATTATATGAGATGGATCCATAAATGGTTTTGAATGGCCTTACATATTCCTCGTGTCATGACAGTGTCATGCAGTAGATGTTGGCAGCGTTGCTTTCCCCTGACAGGATATATTTATATGTTTTGGGAGTGTCTTGCAGTTTTCTCTGTTTGGTAAGACTATTTGAGAACAGCAACATATTTTTGATTACCTAATATCCAGCATTTTGTATTATTGAGTATTGATGAGGAACAGTATGGTTGGTCAGAAAAAGATAAAATTATTATTCTCTTTCTGGCTGGCTGGGCTTATACTTTTAATAGCCAAAGAATGGAAGGGGGGAATTGCATGGTCCTCAAGTCCTATAGTCTCTAATAACATTAGGATTTATACTTATTTACTTCAAGCACAATGTGATAGGGCAGCAAAACTTATGGGTAACGGTGCACAGTCATTATAAAATTAATTATTAGTTTTGCCTCTCTCCTTTTTATAACACACAGGTTTTCATAGGTTGATAGGTAGGTACTAGGCTATCTGCCCAAGGGCCTATGTAAGCCTAGCCAACAAGGTTCCCTGGTAATCTACTAACAGGATTGATCTCATAGGTATAATTGTATTATGAAAGGTTGCACAGTAGCATAGCAAATATCATTGTCACCTCACAGCAAATGTGTCTTTGGTTCAATTCTCAGCTGGGGTGCCTTCTGTGAAGTCCGAATGTCCTACCTGTGTTCACGTGGGTTTTCTCTAAGAGCTCCAATTTCCTTCTACATTCCAAATACTTGCAGGTAGACTGGACAATATAAATTGGCCATAGTAGTGAGTGTGTTTGGTATGGAAGAACAGTCATGGGACTAGCCACCTGGTAGTATGAACAAATTCTAGATGATTATCACTGTTGAAGTTACACCCAGACCCCTTGTGCAAAAATGGGAAAAGGGATTTTGGATGGATAGCATAATTGTATTGTTGCATTGTTTTTATTATTAGAATTTTGTTGGTATGTTACTTTACATACATACATACAAATATTTCAAGCATGGGCATTAATGCCCTTCTAACTTGCCAATATACCAAAACACTTGCTCCCATAAGTGTCTAGGCTGTTCTTAAAAATATCTAAACTAGTACTTGCTTTAATGTAATTTGGTAGTCTGTTCCATGGATCAGCTGCTGTCTCAGAGAACTAATTAGTACACTTCTCATTCCTACAGAATCATCTTCATAAGTTGTCTAATGATTCTCTAGTACTTTTTGATAACCCCAGACATTCCCAGAGGTCATTGCCTCTAAATGCCCTATATACCTGAGTAAAATCTCCTCTTAGATATCTATGAGAGACACTGTACAAGTTAAGATATTTTAGTATTTCATAATAACTTAAATTTGCATATCCATGGATGCCCTTGGTATATTTTACTGTACACTTTCCATTTTACGCATGCTTGTTTTCTTATAAAGTTTCCATATTGTTATTCCATACTCTCAAGTTTGAGTCGAATGTAATTAACAAACAATGACTTCATCATTTCTGATTTCCTAGACTTTATAAATCTTTTATACAATCTATAGTTCTATTACTATATTTAACCAATTGGTTGATATAATTAGAAAAACTCATAGCTGGATCTACCCATATACCCAGGTTCGTAAATGAGTCTACAGTTTCAATCACTGTATGCTGTATTAAATATTCACCTTTCAGTTTATGTCTCCTAAATTTCATATGCTTAGTTTTTTATGTATTTATCAACATATTATTCTCCTGTGTCCAAATTGTCAGTTTAGTCAAGTACTTTTGCAGACATGCCTTATCTGTAATACATGTAATCAGTTTACCCAGTTTCAGGTCATCTGCATAGAGACTGTAGAACACCTAGGATGGAAAAGTTAGGTCTGAAATATACAATCTAAACAAGTAAGGGCCTAGGACAGAACCCTGTGGAACGCTATGACTGTAACCAAGAATACCACCTGTCAAGTTGCTGTATGATACTTGCCATGTCCTATCTGTAAGCCATGCAGCTATCCATCTTATCAAGTCTACAGTGATATCTAATTGTTCTAATTTATTGATCAGTGCTTGTGTATGACCCTGTTAAATGCTGAAGTTAAATCTATATAAATTCCATCACATTACAATTTTCCATTTATAGCTTATTATATTGTTATAGAACATCAGGTTACAGGTAGTAATAGCGCTATTTTCAACATATGCATGCTGATATATGGTTTCAAGTCCCAACCAATTCAATTTGAGAATAACTTATCCAGTGTTACCTTCTCCATAATTTTTCCACAACATGAAATTAGATTTAACAGTCTATATGACTCTGGGTTTGTCCTACTCCCCTTTACCTTAAAGACAGGTGTGAGGAATCTTCACATTTATATGACCTAGTAAATAATGGATACAATGGTACTGTAAGTTCTTGCTGAAGTGTTAGGTCATTATTATTAATTCCCTCTCTTCCCTGTGCTTTGTTTGGATCCAGTTTGCAAAGTTCTTTTTCACTATAATCTAATTTGATTATGGGATATGAGGTTACCTGGATGTCACTAGAATAACTTATCACCCCTTCACACAGCTAAACTGTTTTGCTTAAGAGTTTGTAAATGCTTCTATAATCGGTTGTGTCTGAGAATAAAATTTAAAATCTGCACACAGTTTATCAATGTGTATGTCTTTACTCCTTCCACATTTATGTATCTATAAAAATGTTTCCTATTATGTTTAGTATCTTTATAAAAATGTTCTTCAAATTTTTCTTGATCTTGTCTCACACTATGATTAATTTGTTTGTCCAGCTTATTTATTTCAGTTTTCAAAGCTGTAGTTTGACCTGTCTTCCATTTCTTATATTTTTGTCTCTCACCTTAATCAGGTATCTTGTTCTTGTGGAATTATATCCCCCTGATGTTTTATGTCTAGATCCTGATTTTATTTATTTTTATTTTATTTTATTTTACTTACATTTGATGACAGGAAAAGTCAGACTGGACACAGGTCCATTTTCAGCGGAGGCCCGGGGATAAAAGCTCTACCAAAAACAATGCTACAAATACATTTTATAAAATACATAACTGTAATCTTAAGGCATACAAATAAACATATAAGAACATGTTTAACATTTCTTCATAGACATATAAATCAGTACCATCAGAATAAAACATTGTTTGGTCACTAAGTATTCAGAGGTTAGAAACTTATAATGTTAAACATTTTTTTTGATTTTTTGCACTCAGTTTCTCTTTCAAAACTTTCCACATTCCATCTTCAGTTTTTCCACTGAATACATCACTCCAGTTAGTTTTACATAGTGACAGTTTTGCTTCCATATAATCTGTAATTATCCTTCTGTGCATTGGTTTAGATTTCAGTTTGCCAGAATTATGTAGCAACAAATTAACCTTTATAACCCCATGATCACTGCACATCCACGGTGGTAAAACTTGACTTGAACTAACAGTAACTTCTTTAGGAACACTGTATCTAGTATGTTGCATACCATGGTAGTTTTTTTTACAATCAGAAGTAATTGTTCCTGAACAAATGTTACAAATAATTTTCTTACTAATGCTGTTGTATCAATATTATTCCAGTCTGTTTCTGGTATAAATTTAAGTCCCCAGCTAATATTATTCTTCCCTTCTATGTTTCATGTAAGAAATATATGAATTCCTCTAGGTCATCAGCACTTGACTTTGGTGGCCTACATACTCCATCAATTGTTATATGTCCCAGGGTTGTCTTTATTGTCACAGTTACACAATCTATAGTATTGGTGTTATCACTAAACATGCAATAATCAGAGTTCTCATGACTGTCTTTAATCCCTGTCATAACACCCTAACCTGATTTTTGTTAGAATGTCTGCTACAGTAAAATATTTATACCCTGACAGAACTGATTTTGAGTCATTGTTCTTCAACCATGTTTCACAAACAATAACAACATCAATCTTGAGGGAATGTAGAAAAATTTCCAATTTAAAAAAATGTATTATTAATGCTCCTAGCATTAACAACCATCAGAGATGCATCCAATGTTGCTGTCTGTGAACTATTACATTTTCAACCTGGCAAAAATCCTGCTTAGTGTTTGTCAAATATTGCAAAATATCTTCTGGAAAAATTATTTTTCCTGGTCTTGCCAAATGCACACCATCCTGTCTGAACATGTATGCTCAAAACTAGGCTTGGATGCTCTACACATTTCCATTTTTTATAACAGGATATTTTTTTCCATGTAGGTATTTACCCAAAGAATATTTTCATTCCTGGTGGCCTGACTATTCTTTCTATATGTGATTTGTGATAAATAAGTCCTAACACCAGTACAGGCTATACTATCTAAGAGGGCTGTCAGTTCCCTACTAACAGTCAGAGAGCCCTTGTGGATGAGATCATTTGTATCAACATGAATAAAAACAGATCCGTACTTCCTTACATTAAGGCGTTCCAAGGCTTGTCTCACATCTTCTATTTTTTCTCTGGCAAGCATAACACTATTTGAGGTTCATTATCTTTTCTGCAAATGTAAGTATCAGTTCATTAAATAACTGACTCTCCAATTGCAAGAATATCTTTTCTGACCATATCTGAAGAATCTTCAACTTCTGATACAGTAATATATGTTGTATCAATTGTTACAAAGGAATGATCTTCATCACCATTAGTCTTATTAATCCCACTGCTTTCACTGAGTATTAAATTTGCGGGCATACAGTTCTCATGTAACCAGCTTTGCACATCCACAGCTTGAGCCATGTAGGCAGGTCTTTCTCTTCTTTTTTCTTACAGTAATGTTCTTTAGTCCTTCCACATTCAATTTTGATTTTGTCCTTTTCACCTGCACCTTGTCTCTCTTTAATACTTGCTGTTTTGGAAAATGATGCCTTTTTCTGTAGACAGAAGGTTTTCTGTTATCATTCCCTGTGACGTGTGTGTTACATAACAAAGCGGTGTCCTTTTTACTACGTATTCTCTTTACTTTACAGACATTTATCAGTTTCTTTTTATTCCTTGTTATTTGTTGGGAACGTCTTCCTTTCTTTCTTTTCTTGTATCCTTCTAGACACTATGAGTACTCCAATTGCTGAATACTTGCATCCAGAATTCCAAAGTTGTCAGGGGCATTGTCTTGTTTCATGGGGTTGAATGATCTTTATAGGCAATAGACACATCATTACCTAAATGTGTTCTATTTGCTCTTTGCCTAACCTTATTTATCTCACCAGACCAGTCATTAATATATGTAACAACAGTTCTCCAAGCAATGCCAATTGCACAAGTGCAATCATCATCAATAAGTCTAGATTTACTTCTAATAATGGTAAGCAAATCATCCAACTTTTTACATGAGGAACACAGATCACCACTGTTATCAGGTGTTGCCTTTAAATATGCATAGCATTTATTACACTGTACATGTTTGTGCATTAGCACATCATTAATAGCATACTCATTTAAGGAGTCCATATTCAGCTTCAAACGAATAAAAAAAATTATAAAAGTAAAGAATAATCAAAGTTAGTAACCACAGAATTCAAAGAGAACTTAAATCAACTTCTTAGAGAAAAATCATACAAACAATATACAACTAAATACTAAAGTAAAAACAATAAAGTTGTTGTTCTAACTGTGCAAGTTCTGAAAGTCAGACAAAAGCTGTAATTCCTTTACGTCACGTGCAGTAGCTGCTGCTCAATATTGCTGACAGTCGTACTTCTTTTTAACAGTAAAGATAAATAAATCACAAACCAGGATAGGATTGTTTAGATAAGCCCTGAATTGCCCTCAGTGCAGTCTGTGTGAATTTACAGCTGATCAGGCCCTTTGGGATGGCTAGAGCTTGCCTGTCTAAAAATCTGTCCCTTTCTAACAACCAACAGTAAAAATAAAGGTAAAATAATAAAATATAAATCAAAGCAAATCTTCTTGTCTACAAGCTATTCATTCCTGTAAACTTCGTTTACCAGTCAACTCCACAGTAAATCAAAAACCAAGATAGGATTGACTAGATAAGCTCTGTATAAAAAGCAAATAAAAATACAAAAAAATGAAGCAAGTGCAATGGAATTAAGCAGTCACTTATTAAAGCAGTGTCATAAGTGTATTTCTGACATGCTGCACTATGCAAAGATAAGGCCATGTTCCAGAGCAGTCGAGAGGTGAGCCATAGAGGCCATCAAGGAGCAGCATGCTGACAGAATCAGAGATGCTTTTGTTGCCCCCTGTGGATAGTAGTTCAGGGGACCATCCCGGGAGGAGTGGATACTGGCTTGAGGATGGGCATATGCCCATGTATTTCAGTGGATGATGCACTAAGGCACATTTCTGTTACAGCAGCACTGCACATAGAGATTGCAAGCAGAATACACCTTATGCTGCCTGCATTATATTATAGGACCATTAAATATGCAGCCACATCCAGATGGCAGCAAAATAACATTGAAATTGTATGGCACATCCTACATGGATACCCTCAGCATGCATGCCACAGGGCCAAAATTTTAGCACACGTAGTCATGCTTACTTTGTTCTGCTTTTTGCTTTGTTTTCGCAGGATGGAACACTTCTACAATGAAGTGTGTAGAGGCTGGGACAGGATAACGTGCTGATGTTTGAACCCATGTAAGTGCTGCTGCTGCTAATAAGACACAGATACAGATGTGACACTCTGATGTAATCATGGTACTTTATATCTCTTGTATGGGACCCACCCATAGTACAAGGTAAAGGTGTGGCTTCATCCATAGATGAATATGAACTTGTACATTGTGAGAGTTCACCATTGCCAGTGAAGGAGTGCTCCCTCCTGGCTTCGTGGCTTTCCTTGTAGCTGCAGCAGCAGATGATTGTACTACAGGTGATGTTGCTTAGTCCACAATAGTTACAGCCTCACAGGGGTGCCTGATATCACAGTTGGCCCACAACTCAACCATTGAGAGATAATCTGCATATTCCAGCATGGAGCTGATTGTTGAGTTGAATGTCACTGGTAAGTATACAGAGTCCAGGATCATAGTCCTTTTTCATCTCATGAGGTCTATGATGGCACATACAGCCTCCACTACTTCCATGTGTATGCAAAGGATTTCCATTGCTACCATCACTGCCCACACTGGAAGTGATGTCTAAGGCTGAAGGGGGGGGGGGGATTCTGTTGCAGGTTTCATAATCCTCACCTGTATCTGGAAGTGTGCAACAGTCTAATCTCATAATGGGTGGACATAACACCTCGTTTCCACTGGTAGAACACATCACAAGCAAATGCCACCTGGACTATGGTGCCACAATAGCACAGCCACCCTGCAACAGAGGACCTCAAATCCTAGTTCAACAAGGCAGCAGAGTGGCTGTAGGTCATTATTCGGTAGCAGTACATCTAGCCCTTTGCTGTAAGAAATTGTCTTGGCACAGAATATCCATTACCATTAGACCCCTGTCTCTGTCTCCTGTGATATGACCCTGCACCTATTGTGAGTTGACAACTCAAAGCCATGTGCCATTGTGTCTCTAGCCACCTGTGCACATCATAATGACAGTGACCCAGTACATCTTCCTTCCTGTGTAGTATATATGGGCATGGGTCATGTTCAGTGTGGTCTGGCCATGACCATGCACAACCAGTGTGGCAGATATTAACACTGTACACATCATGTATGGCATGGCACTGTCACTGTGTGCCCATCAGGACCCATAGGTCTGGATTAGATGTTGCCACACCACCTGCTGTTCCATGTACTTCCAGCAGTCTTTACTGTCAGAAAATTGTTTATAAGCAAGGTCAACAAACTGTGAATAAAGAACTATGGGTGGACATTAGATTTAATTATGTAGAAAAAGTAGAGTGGGTAAAACATTCCAGAAGAGAATATATAGTCAGCCAAGACTGAGTGATTATTAGGTTCTGAGAAGGTAGTTGTACTAGGTTAATATCTAAACACAGTGGTAAGCACACTGGCAAAACAATAAGTCTGTAGGTATTAAGAAGGAGGGAGTGAGGGTTAAGTAGTGGAGTCCTAATAAGTACAAGGTACATAGTTATGTGATATGCCCTTGTGCAAGACAATTGCATTCATAGAGAGTGAACTGACACCTGAAGGATGAGTAGTAAAATTTCAACTTACTGTTGTAAAAGAGATTGTTATAGTTAAGTGGCAAGTACTGAGAAGCTGTTTTTAGAGAAATGTGTTTTGTTTTATGGTGGTTGAAGGATGGTGCAACCTCTGAATTTTCTTCTGAGGCTCTAAGTTGGTGCAGCTGTGATAAGTTTCATTGTGGGATGAAAGTGTGTGTCATGGAATAGTGTGAAAGAAAGGGAGTGAAGTAGGAGGCTGGCTCTGGCCTAGACTGGCATGGCATCCAGTTGGATTTGGATACGGTGAATAAAGTCAGGCAATAGTGCCTATTCTGGGTGAAAATAGTAATGAGTCGAAGGGTGTTTGGCCGAAGCTGTGGCAAACAAAGAGAGGCCTTACACATGCTGAGCCATAAGGATGCCTTTGTCTATTGTGGCTCTGCTGAGGAAAAGAGGAACTGAGAGATTTTATTGACCTAGATGAGTAGGCAGTTTACTTTGACTTATAACTTCTGTTTGTGCTCCTGGTAATTAAGTGACTGATCCAACCAAATGCCAAGATATTTAAAAGATTTAGTTTATTCATTGGTGTTAAAGTAAATAACAAAAAATAAAACAAACTAATAACACCACAAAACATACTACGGCATGCACTAAGAAACTAGAAATCAGCAAAAGTGTAAAGAGCTGAAAAATTGTAGTATAAAAAACATAGTAGCAGTGGATAAAACAATAAATACTTTAACAGATAAACCACTTTTGTATACAGGTAAATGAACATCATCAGATAAAATGTTAACACAATGCCATTTCCTTTATTCATTGGGGTTATTTGTCCTGGTCAGTGAGATTGAGAGATTGGGGGTGATCCTTTAGTCATTGGTGGGCCATATATACCACAGACTTAGTTTGCTTTGGATTGAGCAGTAGGTTTTTGGAGTAGAGCCAATTGTGCAAATCAAGGCGGTATTGCTAGAGCTGCGTTTCAATTAATTTTTGTGAGGCAATGGACTAGTAGAAGGCCATTTCATCCACACAGAGAAGTAAAGGAAAAATGTCCAAGCTCAAGCTAGAGTTTTTTTCATGAAAATAGAAAAAAGAATTGAAGCAAGTATAAAGCCTTGTTGAACTCCTGAATGGATTCATCTGGAATCCAAGAGAGAAGAAGACTTTGAACCATTAGGCAGTAATGTGGCTGATCCCAATGCCTTGGAGATGGAGAAGCAGTATAGAGTGGTAACCTATATCAAACGCACATGTTAAATCAATGAATATGGCTCCATTTAAATAATCTCTCTCCATATTAGTTAAAATGCCATCACTCAGGGTCCATTGTGCAGTCAGAATGCTGGTGTGGAGAGTGAGTGATATTTTAGTAAGGAGGAGGTAGGTTAACTATAGATAAGTTTCTCTAGTATCTTTCCCAATGTTGGAAGCCTGGAGATGGAGTGGAAATAATCGCAAGAAGTGGACTTGGATTCTTTAAAATTGGTCTGAAAAGGAGAATTCCCAAATGGCAGGCATAATGTTGGTGAGGCACAGATAACAGATATGTTTCAGAGTGGCAAAAATGTAGTCTTTTCAGTAGTAAAAGAGCTGGAAAAAAAACAAGAAAAAACAAGCCAAGCTAAAGTTTACACTGCGTGATTTCTTGAAACCTCCTGTAAAAGACAATTATGGGATATATGCTAATGACCCCTGAAGAACACTAGATGTTTCAGCTATATGGTGATTTTGAAGGCCCATAACTTATTTCTTTTTAAGTTCATTAATGACCAAATTCAGGCCAATAAAGTCAAATCCCACAAGCTGTGGACATGCATGTTTCAGTCTTGTTATGACATTGTCAGTATAGCATAAGGGGACTGTATAGTGACCTTTAGAAACAGGGTTGTTGTACCCAGCTGTTGCTCCTAACCATTAAGGTGTCTGCAAAACATTCCATCTAATAACTAAATAAAAGAGTAAACTGCACATGCATCCAATCCAACTGGAAAAAGCAACAAGAAAAATCTAACCAAGTGAGAGTTTGCACTGTGTGATTCCTTGAAGCCTCTTGTAAAAGGGGATGATGGGATATATATAAATGACCCCTTAAGGAACACAGTGTGTTAAGGGGTCATTTGCATGTACCCCACAATCTTCTTTTACAAGAGGTTTCAAGGAATCACACAGTGCAAAATCTAGCTTGGCTAGGGTTTTCTTGTTTTTTTTTTTATTTTTTTTAAGTTGGATTGGCTGTGTGTCCTGTTTACTCTTTTATCTAGTAGTAAAAAAAACTGGGAGAAAAGGTATCTGGCCCATTCAGGGTGTCCAGAGGAGTTTGTTTATGTAAAGGTAAGATGTGACTTGAAGTTATTCTGGAGAAATAGAAGCTTGGTATGAACTCAGATGGTTCTGAGTTTGTTTATCTTCTGGAGGTGTAAATGTGCAATGGTGGACAGAAATTGGAAAATTCTCTGAAATTAGAAAGTAACAGTTTATCTGAGGGACAAGGAATGTACCCAATACTGGATGCATCTTTTGAGGGATATCTTCCAGTTATATTATTGACCTTCCTCTATAACTGTTTAGATGAGTAAAGGAAATAGAATTCTTTTGAATGCATGTGTTTAGCTTTGTGTCTATGGATAGCCTGTTTGGTGATGTTTGTAATGGTCACAAATGTCAGGAGTAGGGTTTTATTTCCAAGTTTTCACTGCGTCATCCTGAAGTTTCATTAGAAATACAAGTTCTTTTGGAACCAGTTGAGTTTAGAGTCCTTAAATAATCTAGAGATAATGGAGAAGTAGAAATTCTGGAGGGAAGGAAGTACTGCGAATGTCTTGGCTGCAGCATGAGTTTCATTAAGTGAGAGAATTAGGGACTAGTTAACGTGGTACAAGTCTTGGCTGCAGCATGAGTTTCATTAAGTGAGAGAATTAGGGACTAGTTAACGTGGTACAAGTCTTGGCTGCAGCATGAGTTTCATTAAGTGAGAGTATTAGGGACTAGTTAACGTGGAACAAGTAGGAATGTAGGCTGGTGAGTTTATGTGGAGGTTTAGGTCTAAAGGAAACTATTTTGGCTGGGTGTTTGATTTTAAGGTTTTATAACATTGTAACATTAGCAAGTCTTATAGATTTTATGATATAGTTAGTATGGCAATGGATTATGGCCTATCCATGGTAGCACTTCACCATTTCACTTAGATGATTAATGTTCAGCCTTTTACAGAGATTATACACAGTGTGAACAAGCATGCAATAAACCTTTGACTTGTTTGGTTTAAAAACGGATTACCATACTGAGAGCAGGCTGTTAAAGTGCAGGGCAGAACATCTTTACAGTTGAATAATATTCCTAATATTGCCCAGGGCTGTGTCATGGGACCAGTCCTTTGTAATTATTTTGTCATCATTTACTGAATCTTTTAAGTGTTAGATATCAAAATATGCTGCTGATTGTAAAGCTAGTACTGTGTTAACATTAGTTGCTGAGCCAAATATGGTCAACATTTTTCTAAGTTCTGGAGGGATAAAGACCTAACTGCATCCCAGACAATCTGTGCTTTACTAAGCAGTACAGATGCCAAAAGGAATATGGAGTGAGCAGTAAACAGTAGCATGTCCATCCTAAGAGGATGAAGGCTACCTAGGCTCACTTTTATAGCAGCATTAAGCGCTTGGCCAGCTGTGCTCTGCAAGTAGTGTATTGTTGTTCGGGAGTTTGCACATGTACAGAAGTGAGCAGGCACCTCCTGTAGGCAGCAGTTATGGTGCTCACAGGGGTGCTGTGTGATGGCAGGTGACGAGGGCACACCCTCTGGCAGCAGTATGATGCTGCACCTGCAGCCTCAGTCTCCTCATCTGCTACAGGTGTGAGCCAGGTCTAGTCCAGTAGAGGCTAAGGTCAGTCCAGTAGACCCAGTAAATGAGTAAAGGAGCTGGTGGTTGGCTGTGAGGTAACGCAGCAATAAAAAAATATGTATCATAGCTCTATAAACAGCTGGGCCAGGATCTTAAAGTGAGCAAATGTAAAACTATGTTCTGTGCTCTTGGAAGAATAAATATTCCTTTGCAGCTGGATGGTCAGATTATGTCAGTTGTTTAGAAACTCCAGGTTTAACTCCAATGCTTCTTTAAATAGTGGATGCAGAGAGACAGATTTATATCTCAAACTGTTAATAGGCTAAGTTTTAGAGAGCCTAATGATAAATACGACAGTATACATATATTTGAATTTAAGCAAGAAGTTCGTACTTGGAAAGTTATAAGAATATTCTCTGAATTTAAAAGTGTATGTGCTCTTTAAAGGCCATGTGCCCTGAATGGAGGTGCATTTGGAACTTATAAACTTATGAAATTACCATGACTTTTTTCTATTGCAGTTTATTCATTTTTGTTAGTCATCTATCTAGTATCGTGTGTTCTGGTCACTAATTCTCTATGTTATTCACAAGAGTTATTTTATTTTAGTTTACTTTATTCATATAATCAATGAAAGGAGGAAAGAGTGCTCAAAATAACACTAATAAAACAGAAGGAGCACTAGGATAGCCGTTTCCACTGATATAAAGTTTTAATTCAATACAACCACGTTGCCAGCACCAACACCACATATGTAATGGGGTGTTGGTGCTGGCAACATGGTTGTGTTGCATTAAAACTTTATATCAGGGGAAACCAGCTATCCTAGTGCCCTTTTTGTTTTATTACTTTATTCATATGTAAACTGTGTTAGACAAGTCTGCTCCTCACAATTGTCTTATTTCCAAGGTTGTCCTGGGAGAACTCTCTGGTTAAGTACTTGCTCACTCATACAATTTGCAAATGGAGACTGAAGGATTAAACATCTCACAGTCTTAATCTGTGTGCTAAACAACAGACATGTAAGAATCTTTTATGAAAGCTGATTTTGAATGTATTAGTAAAATTTTAGCAGGGTAATATAGTGTTCCCTGCTAATGCTCAACATTAGCTGACACTTGGCAAGTCAAAATCTTAAGAGAAGATTATTTACATGCACTAGGTATGTGGGTTTGCACGTCCTCAAGTAATGTGCTGTACACTTTTCTAAGTATTCTGCATACTTTTCCTCTGTAGTACTATTTTCAGACCTCTCCACACTACTGACAATAGGGTGATTGTTGTGCAGTTGCAATTAAATTCTGTTGTCCCCAGCACTGAGGATGAGGAAAGCAATTCCTCTCTTCCCACTGCATAGAAAAACATTGCTTACCAAGAATGGAAAAACATTGCTTACCAAGAAATATGTTTAAAGAAGAAGCTAGAGACAATACCTGCAGTTTATGTCTTCACTCAGAATTCCAGGATGTTTTCTGTTTTTCTTTTTGTCTCATATTTTGTGTGTTTTACTACTTTACCATTAATGAAATGAATTTATATCCAGGACTGACAGTTTTATTACAGTTCTTATAATGAGAGTCATTTGTGCAAAGTAAAATCACTGAAACCACTTTCAGACTTATAGACTTTAGTCTTTTTCCCACTATTGTGCAAAGATGGAGTTGGTGTTTGGGAAGTTAGGGGTATTGCTCCACAAAAGGGTGTGTAAGGGTTTTGTCCGTCCAGCAAAAAAAAAAAAAAAAAAGTTAGATATCCTAGAAGTGGCTTTCAGTGATTTTATTTTGAATAAACCACACTCACTGAAATTACCTTCAGTGATTTGACATGATTCACAGTGTTCTTCCTTAAGCTGTAGATAGGAAATGTAATGCGAAGACAAATGGCAAAGGTAAACATAGCTGTTAATCTTTGATTTTTCTTCTAACCTAACTTATCAAAATACGCACATGATTGTGTTTGTCTGTTTGTTTGTTAAAGACTTAGATGGACTGAACCCAGGGCCCTATTTAGCCATGACTCGGGCTCTAGTAAGCTTTCAGCATACTGGTACTGACACTGATAGCAGTAAACGAAAAAATAAGTAAAAACAAGGTAAGCTTACCAAAGGGCAAAGAGAAAATAAAAGATTGCAACAAATAATATGTCAGATATATAATTTATTAGGACCGAACATTGACCCCAACAGAGTTTGTTTATATATGTAACAATAAAAGCAAGCATTGAATGCATGACCCACAGTTTCAAGACATTTTAGCTTTTCGAAATCCTGCAGACATTCTTAATTCAAGTCAGTTAAGCATAGTTATGCATTTGTAGCAGAATATAACATTCGCCTTATTGAAACTCTGAAGAAGTACATCTGATATAATAGCCCAAGAGACGTATTGATTCCAGATCGCATGAAAATGAAATGTGTGCTGTTTTCTGACAGGTATTCCCTTGAGCGGTATTATTACAGACT
Source organism: Protopterus annectens (assembly GCF_019279795.1). Lineage (NCBI taxonomy): Eukaryota > Metazoa > Chordata > Ceratodontiformes > Protopteridae > Protopterus > Protopterus annectens. Next base: position 635,085,944 of record NC_056749.1, read on the forward strand.
GCAGATATTATTGCAACACTGTCTTGTACTACCTAAGCATATTTTCTGACTGCTTAATGGATGTGTCAGTTTGTTCCTAGAAAATCACACATGCTTAATGGCCAGCAATGAAAATGAATGGTAATTTAATGTTTTATGTAAAGCAGACAAATGTTTGCTGATATTAACAATGGAACACTAGCAGGAATCTATCAATGTTGGACTTGATACTTTATGCACAATATCAGACATTTATCTTCTCAATAACTCTGTAAGTCTTCCATATCTATTTAATGCTTCCTTTCTTGAAGTAGAAAAAAAATCCGCCTCTGGTTTAG